>NC_055967.1:10271170-10366170 GCF_018492685.1 Alosa sapidissima | reverse complement strand
TATCTCATAAACATTCCATTAGCCCGCGCGTCCTCTTGCTCTCAAATCCGCCCCTTTCACACTTAATTTGGTGGAACTCGGAGGCACTCAGCCCTGTGAGAGCCGTGAGTCACCTGCTACTAATACAAGCGTGTCTGGAAGCGCTAATACAATTGTATCAGGAAACACAGACCACGCTGCACAAAGGGGGAGCGCGCGTGGCTCCGGAGTCGGCGCCCGAACAAAAGCCGCGGACGGGGGACTCAGAGCTGTGTAACACCCGCTCTCAGGTGTGCTGTAAGCCCCCATCCTTAATGAGAGTGGATGATGGAGGGGAAGGGAAGGAGGGGGATGGGTGAGTTGCATCATGCCTGCTGCAGGCCTCAGGTGCACCTCAATTAATTCTAGAAGCTACCTAAAGCGCTGGAGCTGGAGCAGCGTTTAGACAGGATCATGGGACTGTAGGCTACATGATACTTCCGCACAGTCTCATGCAGTGTGTGTGTGTGTGTGTGTGTGTGTGTGTGTGTGTGTGTGTGTGTGTGTGTGTGTGTGTGTTTAAGAATGTGTATAGTTGTGTCATGGCTGTCTATGTGGTTGTGTGTTTTGCATTGAGACATGCATGATTAAGACATGTGTATGGTTGCACACTGTCTGTGTGAGTGTGCATGTGTGAGAGAGATAGAATAAGAAGAGACAGCAGGACTGTGTCTCCTCCAAGCAGGACATCATTTACATTTTTCCTCCCCCTCCCAAAGCCCCAGGCGCACACTCGTCTAGATTTCAAGTGTACACACTTGTAAACTGATTAGCAAAATGCTAAACGCTAATAAAAACCAAGCAACACTTATACACTTGCCTAGCATCAACTTCCCATCACATCAGAACAGATCACATTTCCGCAACACCATCTGCCATCTACCTGCACACTAATGAACATATTTCTGCACGCTCATGCTTTGCATTCACATCACTTTATGCAGTACTACAGGGATGTATGCCTATGCACCATTTATGAAATATAGTTACGTTATATATTATTACATTAGCTGCTTTGGATATCATTCCATGAGCTCATTTACAGAACTATGGAGACTAGCTTACAGTGTTTGTACTGTGGTGAACTATGCATTATTAATTAATGACAATTAATGGTAATAATATGACTGCTCAAATGATGATGAAAGACAGCCTGTCTGTGCAATTATAACAATTTCTCCACTCTAACTCAGTAAGGTCAATGAGGAGCTAGGAGATTGTGTTAAAATATTCCACTGAAGTGGAGCATAGGAGGAGAAGGCTTCACATAAGGATGTTCTCTACTGATCACATACATCTAGACACATGGAAGAAGCACAGGCATACCTTTAGCAGCAACACACACACACACACACACACACAAACAGACACACAGACACACACACACACAGACACACACACACACAGACACAGACACGCATGCACGCACACACACACACACACCCTCAAATATATCTCTGCTTCTGTCCGTATAACTGTGTGTTGATGCCCTACAGTAGTCTATTGATCAGATGAGAAATGTGACCCACAGATAAGGGTTCATATTGATCTAAGCTTTAAAACGGTTACTGCTGGTGCGGTTAACAAAAGGGATGCTCTTCACAACAAACATCAAACTCTTTCCACATCTGAGCCTGGGAGGGTTTCAACAGAGGAGGATGAACAGGCTAACCACACATGTTTGTTCAGAGTACCCAAGACAGGGGGCTCCACTGACTAGCTTTGGTTACATGTAACTAGTTAGATTAGCGAATGAGTGTTGGTGTTTTGGGGAAGAAACTGCATAGAGTGGAACTGGATAATTGTGAAGTATCTGTGCTAAACAAAGGGGGGGTGGGGGATCAGATTAACTTGTGAATCCTGCTTCAAGGACTAAATCCTTGCTCCATTATTTAAGAAGCAATGTTTGTGAGAACTCTCATTGCCTAACTTGCATCTCATTTTTAAGCCCTGTTCGGCTGCAGCATTTTAAAAACTTCTTTCTCTACCCTCCCACCTACTCTCTCTCTCTCTCTCTCTCTCTCCACTTTTGTCTGAATACTCTCTTTCTTTCCTCTGTACCTCTGCCACTCTCTCCACTCTTCCTTTCCCTTGCTCCCGCTGCTGTAAATCTGTTTGGCAGTCGCTTTAGTAAACTCCTTGGCAACTTAAATCCCCAGGCGGCTGCCAATCATCTTTAGCGCTGACAGCGTTCGTGACATCACCGCCGGAGCACAAAGTGTACGTCTCTGTGACAGCAAGCAGAGGATATGTCACCCTCTGACACCTGATGCGACGGGAGGTGACATGGCCACAGCGGAGAGCTGGCAGTCTACAGATCTGAGGCTTGTTCACTGTATCTCTGCTGCATAGAGGACACAGTCACAGCGGCGGCATTAACTGCTCTTGTGATTGAGTGGACAAGCAGTCCTGATTGTGCAGACAATTGAAATGAATCATGCAAGCATAGGATGCACATGCACAAACTCCACACACGTATACTATCACGCACACGTGTGTTCACACGCGTGCACACACACACACACACACACACACACACACACACACACACTTGTTTGTGACACAATCACACATCATCAATTCAAGCAGCAGCAGCAGCCTCCTGCAGAGGACAGCATGTGTTTTCCACAAGGACATCTGCAGATTGCATACATGTGTGCATGTGTGTGTATGCACATGAGATATTTCAGGGGCTGGAGGATGTGTGTGTGTGTGTGTGTGTGTGTGTGTGTGATATAGTATGATATATGGTAAAAGCTCCATATGTGTACTACACAGTATGGAGGCTGTAGTAGCATCTACTCTCTGTAATCTACTCCACCTCCAGAGGGCCACACTCCCAGAGTGTCAAACATAACAGGAACTCACACACACTATTATTAAACAAACAATACCCTCTCTCTCCCACACACACACTCCCTCTCGCTTAGTATCTCAGTAATCTTAGTAATGAACATAGTAATAGACAAAATGTACTTTGTGTGAGGAGCTCTGAATGACTCATCATCAAATTGTTACACACCAAGTGGAACAATCAGCCAAATTGGTTGCTATTTAGTAGTATTATTACACCCAGTTCAAATGTTGTGATATTGTGGTGAGTCTAGCTGATGAGAACTGGCTACTGCAGATACTACTGACTAAATGTTTGCATTAACCAAACAAGTCACAGCCACACTGTCAATGTGTTGCCTGATGGACACACAAATACATATAGCTTATTCTTGTCACACACAAACGTTGTGTCATATCAAAAGAGACATGCTGAGTAGCATGTGGTAAGTAATCTTTTGACTTTACTTTCCTTGTGCATATGCTATAGTCATCTTCACATTTCACATTAGTCTTTCATTGTTATTTAGCTGTCCCATTTTATAACACACTCAGAATGTCTGAGATGTCACGAGTAACAAACCTGTAAAACGAAATGAACTGAACCTGTAAAGTTTTATGCATGTTTTTTAAAAAATAAATAAATAAACAAAACCAACTCTCTGTTAGCTCACAGCCGGTTGCCCATTCCCTGTTTTAGAAGCGGACACAGGACCCGTGGGACAATGCTCTGGTGTGAGATAAAGGGAAGGCATTGTGCAACTTCATTGGAAGTGTATCGACAGCCATTCTGAGGATAGTCCGGGGGTGTATGTGTGGTCTCGGAGTATTTGAATTTCTGAGGAGAGATGGTGTTCAGCGCAGATACGTTTCATATGTGATTTATGTGCAAATCCCTTCCCCCCCCCCCCCTCTCTCTCTCTCTCTGTGTGTTCATATAAGGAAGCATGTTCTCTTGTTTTATATTGCACAGAGCTGATGCTGTTCAGTAGCACCAACACGTCAAGGTATCAGCTCGATACTGCCCTCAGGGCTTAACACATGCACGCAAACACACACACACATACAGAGAGAGAGAGAGAGAGAGAGAGAGAGAAGGAGAGAGAGAAGGAGAGAGAGAGAAATACATGTAAACAGAAATGCACATGATACCGACTGAGAAAATAAACCATTTGAAGAGGGAGTCTGTTTGTATGTGTGAGATCAGGGTGGGGGATTGATTTGCTTGTCAGCTAGGGCAAAATGAAGGTCTTAAGGTATTTCATTGTTGAATACTGTCTTTGTATGTGGGTAGGTGTGTGTGTGTGTGTGTGTGTGTGTGTGTGTGTGTGTGTGTGTGCGTGCGTGCGTGTGTGCATGAGTAAGTATGTGAGTGTGTGTGTGAGTGTACTGGGTGTTGCTCTTGATAGCAGGCAGGATAGATTGTGTGGGCTGAGGATGTCTGAGATTTCACTGCAGTGAATAAAAAAAATAAATAAACAAACATTTCAAGGTACCTGTAGTGACTGTGTAAGTATGTGGGAGGCTGTATGAGTGCCCCAGAGTATGAATATGGGTGTGAGTGTTTGTCTGTGAGAGAGAAAGACAAAAAGAGAGGAAGTGTGTGTTAGCTTAAGTCTGCATGTAAGCTAAGCCTTGTGTAACCGGTTAGTAATGCATTTGCATGTATGCATGCATTGCTATATGTAATGTATATGAGCATGTTTTTCATCTACTGATGGAATGACTCTCATTCTCCATTGGATCACTTCAAATATTGGCACCATGTGTTGGACTGATTACCATAGCAACTGCACGTTGGCATTCTCTCTCTCTTTCTCTCTCAATCTTTGCTTGTGTGTGTGTGTGTGTGTGTGTGTGTGTGTGTGTGTGTGTGTGTGTGATGGGTTAAAGATTTGACAAAGGGCTATGTAAACAATTGCCTCTGTGCTGCATCAGAGCCTAACCTGCATTTTCAAAAGACTGAAATGTTCACAGAGCACACTGTCTAAAAATAATATCATATATCTTCATAATCTCCTTGGATTACAGCAGCTTTGTGTGAGGATATCTCTGGATTGGCACAAATCAGTTTTCTCCGCACAAATTCCTCTTTTTGGTAGAGATGAACACATAAATGAACAGACTGATGACTGCCTAGTCCTAATTATGCATTTTACTGCATATAGTATTTTTATGAGAGAATTAAACATAAATCCATAAACCCCACAGTCTTCATCACAATGCATCACCAAAATGACATTCTCATCTTCAGTCGGCAGCCTACATAACCTCTCTTTTGTTGGCATCATGATCCTTTTCATTATTATAATTGTTATCACTGTCAATCATCAAACATAATCACACACATCATTTTCAGTAGTGTAATAGTCAATTCCATCACAGTGAAAACCGCCTTATCGTGATGGTTACTCACAGCCCTTCAGAATCAACCATCATTACCACTATTAGAGCCTTTGATAGACGCCATCACTCTTATCTGCCTTGTCACCGCCGCAGTCAATGATGTTGCCCTCAGCCTGGGCTTTGATTGAGCCGTCACTATCAGCACAACGATCATCATCATCCTCCTCATCTTCATCTCCTCCCCAACCCACCTCCCCTCCCCTTCTCCCTCTCTTCCTCCTCCTCCTCCTCCTGTTCCTCCTGCAGCCTCCTGTTGATATGTGCAACATGCGGGAGCAGAAGCTGTGAGTGGGACTGACGGCATGTGTGTCTTCTGCTTGCAGCACAGATGGGCGCTAATCTGAGCAAAGACAGAGGTCTGTATGGAGAGAGGACTGCACTGAGACAGAGAGCCAGCTAGAAAGGGGGGGGGGGGGAGGAGGGGGAGAGAGAGAGTGAAAAAAGCCATTGCACAGATCTGTAGTTCTCACTCCCCTCCTACTGGCAGTTCTGTTCTCTCTTGCTCCCTTCTTTCTCCCCCCTCTCTCTCTCTCAGCTTCCTTCTCTCTTCCTTCTCTCCTTCTCTCCCCCCCCCCCCTCTCGGCTTTCTTACTGTCCCTCTCTCTCGCGCAGTCTGGGTCTTTCTTCATTTTCTGGCTCTTCATCTGTTTCTCTGTCCTTTAGTCTGTTCCATACTTCCGTTGTTGTTGTCCAATGTCCATCTTGTATAAATATGATCTAATCTTTTTCTAATCTTTTTCCTGAGGTTCCTCTTCTTCTCTTGCTCACTCGCTCTCTCACCCACACACACACACACACACACACACACACACACACACACTCTCTCTTGCCCCAGACAGTAAACCCCAACACATCTTTGATTCTCCGCTTGAAATATGAAGATGGTGAATTTCAAAGAGAATCATCTTCTGCTGACGCATAGCATCCCACTCCAAGGCTCTTGTCGTTTTATCTTTCCCTATCTCCCCTACTCCCGCTCTCCTGCATGCAAGCTCACACACACACACACACACACACACACACACACACACACACACACACACACACACACACACACACACACACACACAGAGGAACATACCCACACAGCTCAGTCTTCTTTCCCACTCCCCTTTGCTCTGACTGTATTGCTGATTTTTGTCTCTGAGTACTCTGTACACTCCCCTTGTGGCAGACACTGTGACATTCTTTATCTTTAACCACCTTTCAACTTCATCTTTTCCATTTTCTTCATCTTTCTATTGTGTCTTTCTCCCTCCCTCTCTCTCTTTCACTCTGCCATCACCTCTCTGTCAGTCAGGTAATGTACCCCCCCCATCTTGTTCCCTCTAGCCACACTCGTCCTCTGGGGTGGATGTTTGGGGAGGCGGGGGGGGGGGGGGGTGTTCTTAGTTATTTCAGAGTGACTTTGTTTGCTGTCATGGTTGAAGCGTGGAAATAAGCACATCTTTAGCCTAACACCCACACCTCCCCAGGGCTCAGAGACATCGGTTTATTTATACCTGAGCACCTTTATGCCAGCTTCTCTCTCTCTCTCTCTCTCTCTCTCTCTCTCTCTCTCTCTCTCTCCTTCACTCTCTTCTCTTTTCTCTCTCTCTGTTTCTCTCTCTCTCTTCTGTGCAATCCTCTTTCGGCACGCCTGGGAGAGAAACCTGCCAGGTCTCCTCATCACACCGGTAAGTCACCGTGCTCGCGTAATTAAGATAAACAGGCCCATAATTATAGAGCAGCAATTGGCTTGATTACTGCAGGACCTCCTCACGCTCGCTGGAATGACACTCCGTCGTGCCATGGATACGAGCCCGAGCGCCAACAGAACATCGACACACTCGAGTCTGATGATTACGAAGCCAAATGGCGTGTTGTCATAATGTCTTCACTAAGTCATGTAAAGTTATGCTAGTGACTGCTGTGCATTGTCTGTAGAGCAATGTAGGGTGTCAGTTTGTACTGTTTCACATACTGTGAAACAATTAATACTGTGCCTATTGACCAGCTGGTCAGTCAAGGTGGAAAATTGGTGACCAGTGAGCTCAGCTTCCATGGACAAAAAAAAAAAAAATCTGTATCTGTATGTGAGAAATAAACCTAACAACTTGACATAAAAACATACGTACACTAACATTCCCACAGCCCCATGGCCATGCCTGTCAACACAACATGACAAACCACCGCCTGTTGTTTTTCCAGACAAAAGCAAAGGGACTCCGCACAAGCCCGGATGACAAGTTATCAGAGCGAGGTAGCAGTGAAGTAGCTGAAGCGCTGAGTGGGCCCTGCTGGAGCCCTGAAACAACAACACGTACCTCGGAAGCTGACGTTAAGCAGGAAGTCCCTGTAGAGCTTCCTGCCATCCAGGCTGCGCATGGCGTCGCAGAGGAGTGTGGTGTTGGAGCAGAGTGCCCTCTGCATGCGGTGGAGCGCATGCGCCATGGCGTACACCGCGTTCACCACGAACATGATCTTGGACTCAGGCTCGAAGTTGGACTCATCCACGGCCAGGCCGTGATCGCACGGCTTCAGAGACGCGCCGAGAGTGACGCTGCCGCCACCACCATTGCTTCCGCCGCTGTTACTGCCCCCAAGTGAGCACTGGAACTTCTGCTCCCAGAAGTCCCGGTACCAGGGGTTCCGCGCGTTGTTCTCGGGCTGCAGCCGCATGAAGTGCCGGTTGAACTCGGGGACGGCATGCGCGGCCAGCTCCAGCGTGATGGCGCCGTCGGCCGTGGCCTCGTTGCCCTTGACGATGCTCTCCTGGGCGCCCCAACCGTCGCTGGCCACCCACAGGAAGGAGGCGTTGAGGCGGGCAGCGGCGGCCAGCAGCTCGCGGGCGTCATCGCTGCGCAGGAAGAGGACGGCCACGCGCGCGTTGGGCTTCTGCTGCAGCTGCCGCACCACCGCCTCGTAGGACGAGCGCTTGGAGCTGGAACGGCCCACTTTCTCGGACGTGGCGATGCAGATGTTGCGCAGGCGCGCCTCCTGCTCGAAGGCCTCGATGCCTGTCTCACCGTAGTCGCCCTCCGACGCCACCGTGGACACGTAGGTCCAGTTGAAGACGCGCAGGATCTCGGCCATGGCCTTGGCCTGGTAGAAGTCGGGCGGGACCGTGCGGGCAAAGTAGTCATAGCGGCTCTTGTCGCTCAACTTAGCGCTGGTGGACGCATAGCTGATCTGGGGTATCTGGAAGAGACGCAGCAAGTTGGCAACCTGCAGGGGGAAAAGAGAGAAAAAACAACAGGAAAAAAGCAAAAAAAAAAAAATTAGATTGAGTGTCGAGAGAGAAAAGAGAGGAGAGAGAGGAGAGAGAAGATAGAGAGAGAGAGGATCACAGATGTAAACACTGTTTTCGATCAGTGAGTCAGTGCTGCCTGAATTATTTAGCCACAGTCTCTAAAAAACACAGCACTCCTTTACCAGCTTCTCTTCGCCTGCTCCCTACATCAAGTCACATTAGCCCAATTAACATTTAACACATGCTCCCGACGGTGCCCGTGCAGAAGACATGCTTTGCTCTCTGGTCAGACGCAGTGTGTTTCTGGCACATCAAAGGGCACTGCAGACCGTTTGGATGCTCCTCCATAAGTCTGATAAAGCTGTGCACTCGGGGAGCGGTGATATTTTATTAAGCATAGCTGTGCTCAGACAAGATGCGTTGACACAATACAGTTGCGTAAATAATCCAGGCTTTGGGGGGAAGTGACAGATCTTGACATGTTTTTGGTATGATATTGTATCAAAGAGCTGCGCTATCATGTTAAGCCAGGACAGTTTCTTGACAGTGAGGCATTGCTATGTGTGTATGTGTGTGTGTGTTTTTGTGTGTGTGTGTTTGTGGGTGTGTGTATCACACATGGACATGAGTATTAGGGTGGTCCTTATATGGGGTAAAAAAACAATTTTGGAAATGTTTAACTCTCACCCCCTAAATGTGTTAGGATATCAATAAAAACACACTGCAAATTTTTGAATTGTTCCTACGATATCTAGAGGTTGCTCAAGGCCTTTGAATATTTCCAGAATCGCAAATTTTTGCAGAAATTGTGCCATTTAAGAACACACAAAAAATAAAATGCAATATTATGTTTAATAACACAGGCACTGTGGTAGTGTGGTAAACAACATACAACATCAAAATCATAGAAAGAAAGAAAGAAACAAACAAACAAAAATCACTTGTCATGCTTGTATGGCGTAATGACAGAATGTTGAACTCATAACGATAGTATAGTATCATCATAATGTACAGTTGTACACCTGAGATGTCCATTTTCACTCTGGGCCAGAAGAAAGTCTCTATCTTATGGATTCTTGAGATGAATGAGTGCATCCTGAAATGCAATATCAATAAGGTCTCCTAACTGGTCTATGAAGGCCTCTACATTGGACTGCTGAGTCTAGGAAGTTCTCTTGGCATTTTTCTTGGCTTCTGCCATTTGTCCTGAAGTGTTTCCAGTTGTTTTATGGCATGATGTTGGGTAACTAACGGAAATCCTAGCCTTGTCCTAGAATACCAAGACTTCTTTGATCACAGCTGTTGCACTTTCATGAATAGTTTTTTTTCAATGTTTTATGTGATACCCTTGGGTCTGGCCCTTGAGTCGTGGATCTGCTTGAGGTTTCTTCCTATATGTATCTCCAATTCTAGATTCCAATTCGAGTTTTTCCTCGCCCCTGTTACTCATAGACTCTCTTTAAATGTTTAACACTCTATAAAGCGTCATGACACATGAGTAATGTTTTGCCGCTCTATAAGTGAAATTAAATTGAAATTGAAATTGATATTACAACACACATGAAACCTGCTTCTTGGAGGGTAACCCAGTTATTTCAGTCTCTTCTGATCCGCGTAACCATATAGCGGATTTGCTTCGTGTTGCTTCAGCCATTGTCTCAGTGTATATTGTCTACTGTGCTTCATTCACATTGATGTGTTCTTGCTTTGAAAGACATATCACAACTATAACAGGAATTGCTATGAAAATTGCTCACAACAGCATATTATTGGGAAATACCGGAATCCGCAGATCAGATCAGCAAATCATCATTGTAAATTTGCATGGACAATATGGAATTCCCATTTTAAGATTCATTAGGTGATGTAGGTAAAACCACCACATGTGGTCACCAATAATCAATACACATTGTCATTGACTGCATGGTCAAATAAGTCCATTGCTGTCATAAGCATATATTATTAAAAAAATATACATGCTAGCACAATGTATCACATAATACGCGAAAAATCCCAAATATATGCACATTGCACAGTATGTGTTAAACTTCAAAGGTCTTGAGCAACCTCTAAATATTGATTAATATTGATAAAATTTTGCCCAATTGTTTTTTTTATTTATTCAAACACATTTTGGGGTGAGAGCATGAACTTTTAAAAGTTGAAAAATAAGGACCACCCTAATGAGTATGTGTATTTTAGTAGCTGCCAGTGTTCATTTTTATATGTGCGTGTGTTACCGCTTGTGTGAGTGTGCGATGTTAGTGCGGAAGAGTTTATTATGGTCATCCTATCTTTTGACAGTTATGAATGACAATGATTAGCGTTGCAGTGCCGCGGCTCCGAGTCTACAAGACAAGTCCTTGAAGGATTGTGAGCGACCAAGCGACATGTGTTTGTGCTCCAGCTCCTTGCTGCGTGTTAGCTCAGTGCGCTCACCAGATATGCTAAATGACACCCACGCCGTGAGCCCCAGCCTATCTGAGACCCACAGCACTGCACATCACCCACCCACTCCACCCGCACCCAAACCCCCACCTCCTCCACCCTGACTGGTGCACGGCAGCGGCGCTGGCATCTGCTCGCTGCTGATAACCTGCTCCTTTTCTCGCACCTTCCTCACTTCATACATCACAGGGCGTCCAGCCACCGCTGCCCCCTGTGTCGGACCGCCGCTTGTTGTTCTGAATTCCTTTGTGGGCCCCGTGGGGGGAGACAATTAAGCCTCTGCCCATTACAGTCGCTGTAGGTGACATGTAAGGGGGATGTGCGCTCATCAGAGATAGGGAGAGAGGGAATGGGCAGTTGCAGTGGGGTGATAATAAAGTGCAGCTTTATGCTCATCTCTGGTAATGGAATGGGGTTTTGTTTCCAAAGAGAGAGAGAGAAAATAGATAGCACTGATCGCAAATAGCAAACATTTGCATTTAGTTCTGGATGGTTCAACACACAACAATTGAGTTGCTATGCTTGAGGAATGAATGGAAGCTGGGATGGGAAATATCCTTAGAAATAACCCCACACAGAGAAACAGATAGAGTGAGAGAGAGAGAGAGAGAGAAGTAAGGGAGACAGAGAGAGGGATGGTAAAAGACGACAGAAAAACACTTGGAAAGAGGGGTGAGGGGTGGGGTTGGGAGCAGAGACACTATGGCCTAACCACACAATCAGTGCATGGTCAGGAAGAAACACTGACTAATTGTTAGTGATGAAAGGCCAGTGGAGAAGAGCAACAGTTAAAGACAACGAACCGCGGATGAGGTCTGACTCCCAGACCCTCTCTCTCCTGGAGAGCGAAAAAGACACGTTTGTGAGGAGAAAATAATACAATGACAGAGAGACAGGGAACAGGGAGAGCGAGTGAGCGAGAGAGAGAGAGATGACAAGAAAAGCTGAAAGAAAGAGAGAAAAGGAAAGATTATGGATTCCAGAGATGATAGGGAGGAGAGCAGCCTTTTGTGAAGTCACCGAGGGAGGGTGCGTGGCGGCAGCACAGAGGATGGGGGGGCATAGAGTGGGCACGGGGTGGGTATGCTAAACTATGCAAATGTCTCTGCCTCTGTCACTGGTGCTACTCGAAAGCAGAGCCACACAATGCACACAATGCCATAGCGATAGCTCTAATCTGGGCACGTATCCGGCTAGGGGGAGGGGGTGAGGGAGAGAGAGAGAGAGAGAGAGAGAGAGAGAGAGAAGAGGGGGATGAAAGAGATGAAGAGAGAGGAGGAGCAGGGTGGATGAAGAGACGTAAATTGCGACCCAATAGACACACCAAAAAAGGGTATTTGTGTGCAGTGTTCAGTGTGTGTGTGTGTGTGTGTGTGTTTGGGTATGGGGATGGGGATGGTGGGAGGGGGGCACTGAGAGTTCTCATGAACACACTCCCTTTTAAATAATGGATCAGGTGCTCTCTTCGAGAGTGAAAGTGGTTGGTGTTTGTTGTTACGAGTCAGCGCCTGCTGCGTGCACAGGCCCGAAAAACAGAAACACTTTCGACAATAAATAAACAACAGCATAAACAACACAGCAAAATCGAAAAACTAATTATTCTGAGCCAGCCGCGAAAAGTCCAAAACGATCAGGCGCCTCACTGCCTGATGGCAGAAATGTCAACTCCCAAACACAAACACACACACACACACAGACAGAACCCAACAGCTTTCATGCTTCACCAAACAAAGATCTCATTTATTTATTTTTTTGTCTCTGCCTTCATCTACATTCAGCCGAATGCATTTCAGAGAGCTTTCTAGATGATGATGATGATGATGATGATGATGATGTGTCTACTGTGTCTGGTGAAGTTCAGAGTACCATGCATCAAACAACCCTGTCAGCCCAGTCGCCCAAACAAAATGGTCCTGTAGATATTTATCTCAATATACCGCACTAATGAATCACAATATTTCCATAATCTCTTTGTCATGTTAGGCAAAGAGGTATCAAACTATTTCAAAACCTGTATATCTCCCAGGCAAAATGGGTACTCGTGGTGGTGGCACCAAACAGCACTGTAACATCTACGACTCTGATAAACCTTTCTATTGAAGGTGCCTCCTACTACACTATGGCTGATAAGTTGAGCTCTCTGACAATGAGAAAAAAAAAACATTGGCTACATTAGAGAATGCCAGATACTCTCTTCCACACTCTCTGGCATCTATGCTTTTTTTGTCGGATCCGAGATTCTTCTGAATGCTTGCTGCACCTTCTCTGTCCTTGAGTACTGCTGTTAATTAAACGTCCATTAACCCAGCATACATTCTAGAGAGGTCCCCTCAGAAAGCTGCCTGCCAAAGTCAAAGATGGATGGCTCCAATCTCAGGAGACATATTTGTGGAGAATCAAAGCATCCACGGCCCTTTGTACTCCTCTTGGTAAGCTAAACTGGCTACAGGCCTGCCCTGCACCTCTATACCTCACTCATTTCCCTGTCTTCGTCCCTGTCTTCGTCCAGATCATCTGCTCTCTGACTGTGTTGAAAACCGTGTTTAGAGCTAGTCTATAATGTACATTTTGGTGTAATAAACAGACCGTTGAAGTTGGTCATAAAGTTAAGACATGAAATTGCATTTGGAGAATTCATGGCAAATATTTTGCGATGTCCATCTAACTCATCCTATTCATGGTAAATGGAAGGTGATGGGTCAGCAAGGACACAGAGGTACTAGCAAAAATTCCCTGCTGAGGGAAGAGACCAGAACTGCCTCTGGGTGGCTGGCTGAGGCAATGATGTGTTTCAGGGGTTGGAGTCAGTGGTCAGAAAAGGCTTCTAGGTGTGTCACCGCTAACTGGACTGCATTTGTGTAGCGCTTTTCCACTGTGGAGGTTCAGAGCACTGCACAATGAATGGCTCCCATTCTCTCCCCATCCAGGCTCAAAGACAAGACAGCCGTGCAAGGCAGTGAGGCAGCTCATCGCTCAGGTCCAGCACAATGGGCCTCGCTCAAGGACACTTCCACAGGAAGGGTGGTGCAGCAGGATTTGAATAGGAATAGGAAACAGCTCTAACTCAACTCGCTCACAAACATATTTGCAGGCCTATTTTTTGCATATTATACCCATTTTTGTTTTGTGACACAATTAATCATATTCAGAATGTCTTGCAATACAAAAGGTGACATTTATCATAATGAATGCCATGGATACTTTTTATATTATCTTTCTGTTGGAAGGGACTCTTGACAATGAATATTTTGTAAAAATGATTTTGAGAACCCCCTTTTTTGGTGGGGGTGGAGGGTTTTTGAAAAGGAACTTAAAAAAGACATTAGATGTTGTGAAAGGCTATGATTTTTCTTTTGAAACCTAAGACGTGAAACTGATACAAGTGACATATGAAAGACTTCACTCGAAGAGCCACTTCACAATGTTGAATATTCTCACAACAGACTGATGTTGATTGACATATGGGAGTGTCAGAGCCAATTGGAAGTTTTACGTGTTCTAGGGTAGACTGAGTACAGTTGAGACATGTGTACAGTAGAGACACCTTAAATATCTTGCTCGCACAGCAACCCCAAGTTGTGATTTTTGCTATGCACATGCGTATTAGTGCCCTCTTTGATCATGGCAAATTTGAACGTCAAAAGTATCTCCCATCCAAAGGATATCGGCACATGTTTTTTTTCCAAAGTAAGAATTTCACTTCACCATGCACCTTCGACAATGAATAGCTCATTACACTTATGTTACTGTTAAATGTAACTGGTATCATTACAAACATTATTCTGTGTCCTAAAAACTGGCATATTTTATGGCATTGTGTCATGTAAGGTCGTTGAAAAATCTAGAGAAATGTGTGAGGTGGTCAGCGGGGTACAATTGAGACACACATTGGATTGTGTTAGGCTACTTGAACATTCCATTTGTAGGCTACTGTTCGGTATCTGTTCCTGTGTCACATTTTGTTCATGATATTGAACATGTATTCCTTTTAACTAACGCTAATTTAAATGAAATGAATGAATTTGAACTACAAACACTTTGCAATTGCTATGTTTTTATTTATTAAACTTTCCAACTAACGGTTAGTTAACTATACATCATTAAAGATGGGTGTCTCAACTGTACCAGGTGGGTGTCTCAACTGTACTCTATAGGGTACAGTTGAGACACAGTCAAGACAAAAAATGCACCTTATGTTTATGAGCTAATTGTGGAAAATATAAACTACTTATGGGTATTATTGATTTATAATATTTTAGTCTACAAGCTAAAGAAATGGCATGTGGAATGTTGTGTGGTAAATCACTTCTTTTCAGTATCTATTTTTTGTTTGATTTTGTGTGGGCAAAAAGTGTCTCAACTGTACTCAGTCTACCCTAAATAATTATCATAATATCTGTGAGAATTATCATTACGATGCTGTTATTGTTTGAAGTATTGCTTGAAATTAATATTCTGTGTATTGTGGTATTGATGTCGTATGAGTTGTCTGTCTGGCCAATTGAGACTGGTTTGTAAATGAGGTGCTTTGATACAGGTTAGGGTCATCTGTGACCAGGTAGAGTGGATGTGGCAAACAAGTTTCAACCTTGTGAAATAGACAATTGAGTAACCTTCTTACATTGTTCAATGATCTATTATATGCATGTTGCCAGGATTATCCTCTCTGTGAAGTGGTTCCTGCAAAGCTGCAAACACATCAAAACCTCACAAAATAGCACATACAATTTCTAACAGGCTGCAGATCTATGACAGAACCCCTGCAATTCCTGGTAACTTAATAACTGACAAAACATTTTCAGGCAAGTAAAAATGGCTAACTTGTCATAGCGTCTGGTGACTGAAAACAGGCCTATCTGGTAGCTTCTACATGGGAAACAAACTCCAGAAACTGGGAGCTGAGCACAAACTTAGCAGAAGGAGCACCAGTCACACCCACTGTCTTTATTCTGTATCTGCATAAAGGGCACAGTGTGCTCTTGCTCACCCTAGTAAGGATGCTGACAGCCTATTATCTCCGTGACCATTTTCTTGAAACCTGCAGCTTTGTTTCGAATGTATTCCATTACTCCTAAACCACACCACCCTGGCAAATCTGTCTCCAGTAGGAGATGGCCTTCAACCAGTGTTTCTACAGTAGGCTTATTTATAAAGCGCTTTCAGATATAACCTCCGGAGTATATGCGGAGGTTTGTCAAACGGAGGTCCTACCCTTCGGATGATTCAGATATGATGCTAACCTGCGGACCTTATACTGACCTTATACGTACGTATGTGTGAACGACATACACGCACATTACAGAATCTCCGTGTGGTTGTCGAGTGAGGGGTGGGGGCTTGTAGAGTTCACAAGATGCGAGATATGACGCAGAATATATGCGGCCGCTGCCTGTCACTGCTGCTTTTTGTTTACGAAGTGTAGCCTATGCATTATGTAGGCTAAAGAAGACAAATCTATTGAGCGTAGGCTAGTCACGTAAGTGCGCACTTGAAATTGACCTACACTATTTGTATGTGTGCTTCGAATAAACACATTTATCTATTTTCAACGTTGTACCAGAATCTGGTTTGCGTTGGAGAGCGATGCACAAACTTTATGGTAGGCTACCAGCCAATTCAGTAGGCTAACTCAAGACTTCAAGGCCATCATACAACGTTTTTAAGCAACAAACAAAATACTAACATAACAGTGAAGTTGTTCGTTTTTTCA
This sequence comes from Alosa sapidissima, assembly GCF_018492685.1. Taxonomy (NCBI): domain Eukaryota; kingdom Metazoa; phylum Chordata; class Actinopteri; order Clupeiformes; family Clupeidae; genus Alosa; species Alosa sapidissima. The sequence continues at coordinate 10,349,524 of NC_055967.1, read as the reverse complement.
TGGTTTATTTTTTTCCAAAAGCATCCTCTCCCCATGTGTCTGTTGCATTTAGGACACGTAAGGAGCTTGGAACAAAGTTGGGTTTTCTTTGTTTTAATTTTCTCTAGGCATATATGCTCAACAAATACCAGTTAGCTCAGCAGGCCATGAGAAGGCTATCAATGAACAGAAAACCGTGTTGGCTAACAATTTATTAAATACTCCTGTTATTGTCGTCAACGACGTCGCTGTAGGCTACTGCCTTTACAGCGCCTTCTGCTTATCAGTCTTTTGAATTCGTTTGGCCTTGCCATGCAGTTGAAGGCTACAACGTGCCATTCCCTTCATGTGTTCTAGCAAAATGTTGTATGCCCTCATGAACAGTAGCTCCGTGATGAGGTCGGAGATTTTCTGGACAGCACTATGCCACTCCATCATAACACTGGCATTTAAGTCAGACCTAACCACATGGACGCACGAAAGAAACGTCACCAACACGCCCTCTCACTAGGTGTGAATTTTAACCGTATGTTCTACGCCTCGTTCAGACACAGTCCATTTACATAATGTCCGGAGGAAATACTAGGGGGGGGAGTAGTAGAACAACCGGCTAAATTCGGACTTCCATATGACCGGTTATGTCGTTCAGATATACGGCCCCACCGTTTAACATCGGCAGAACCTCCGGTCTTACACGTATGTCTGAAAGCGCTTATAGTCTAAAGAGTAAAAAGCATCGTCATAGCAATCTACCAATAGTTCAGAGACAAAGTGAACACTTTAAGACACTTTTATTTAAGACCACATCTTCAATCGAAGGTAACTAATAAGACTTAAGACTAATAAGACTTATAAGCATCAGGTTTAGATTAAATGCAAAACAGTATGAAATTAAAACAAAGATATGAACAGAAAATGTAAATTGCTATTCCACAGAACCAACTGTGACTTTGCTCAGAATTGCTCCAATTCCTCATGTCCACATATAAACTAGTGTTTAAATATCTTCATCTAAATTCAGATGTGTGGTGGTGACGTAGCTGTCTGACCTGTATGGACACGCTGCTGTAGGATCCGCCGATGACTCCAGCGATGGCGAGCGGGCTGTCCTCCTGCAGCGCGTACGAGCCGTCGGGGCAGATGAACTCCGTGTCGTCCACCTTGGTGAGCGAGGCGCGCACAAACTCCAGGGCCTGCTCCAGGGCGTAGGTGTCGCGCGAACACGTGTCCAGGATGTGCACGCCCAGCTGGACGCCGGGCAGCAGCGACATGTCCTCGTTGATGCGGTCGATGGCGAACAGCATGGCCTCCAGACGCTGGATGCCGCGGTCCTCGTTGATGCGGCCGCACTCGTCCATGCCCTGGCCCTTCTCGTGGATGGGGAAGAGGCCGCCGAGCACCAGGTCGCCGTCGATCTTGATCTCACGCCGCGGGGAGTCGCTGCCGGACGGCAGCAGCAGCCTGGCCCCCATCAGGGCCAGCAGGAGAGGCCGAACCCCCACTGGCATGGCGCGGTCACGGGGGGAGGTGTGCGGCGGAGTAGAGGCGTGTGGAGATGGTAGTGGTGGTGGTGGCGGTGGCAGGGGAGAGGAGGGGAGGGGGGGGTGGGATGTCTGTCTTACCGGGGAACTAAGAGGAGAGGAACGTCAGGGGAGCACGCGGCGGTCCTGTGGGTGGGCCATGTATCAGTTGGGGAGCACTCAGCGGGATCAAACATCGAGGGGAGCACTGAGGGAGGGAGAGAGAGAGAGAGAGAGAGAGAGAGAGAGAGAAATGAAGAAAAGATAGACATAAAGAGATAATTCCAAAAGTTAATTGAATTTAAAAACAGGTGGATAATGACATATGCATTGTTGAGCATAACTAAAGCACATTCCCTTTAAAAAAAACCATTGCCCTATCCCTTTGTATGCCACTGCTCGACTCTAGCCTTGTCCTGAGTGAACCTCCCTCTCCAGTCTGACGTAATGAACTCTCCGCACAGAGACCCACAGAAAGCATGCAGCTTTGACCGCTGCAGTCACCACTGTTGCCGAGGGCCCTGGTGCCTGCAGAGCTGCTTGTGTCTCCGACGGACAGAACAAACGCTCAAAGTTTTCTTGCTCTGCACTTCCAATGGCTTAATTAAATATGGGCCTGGGCCCCCATTGGCTGCGAGGTGCTAATGCCACTCAGATGAGGGAGCTGATATCTAAGCTCATGTTTTGATCTCAGGGCTTGGAAAAGCTTCCTTAATCTGATTTCCCCTTTTGCAGATTCCCCAGCCGCCTGTGCATTTATGCGGCATGCCAAAAGCCTGCCTAGTTTTCCCCCCCAACTCTCTCTCTCTCTCTCTCTCTCTCTCTCTCTCTCTCTCTCTCTCTCTCTAGTTCTCTGTCTTTCTTGTTTCCCCTCTCTTTTCTCCCCCCCCTTTCCCTCCGATGCCCTGGCATCTGCACAAAGTTGAGCTGTCTGTCCAAGGGATTCGTCCAAACCTTGGATAATACTCAACCCTGCGAGATGCTATCTCATCCAAGCGAGGCCGGCACACAAAACAGCCGACACGCAAGTTCCTGGCCTGCGCCGCTGAGCTGCGCTGAGCTGAGCTGGAGCAGAAGCGACAGCGGAGAGAGAGAACGGGAGAGAGAGAGAGAAATGGAGAGAGAGAGAGAGAGAAAGAGAAAGTGTGTGAGAGAGAAAGAGCTCTGCTGTAATCTGGCCCTGCTTCCTCCTCGGCACTCAGGGACAGCAGGCGCTAACGAGCCAGGAGGACAATGTGTTTGTTTATGTGTGATGGACTATGTGTGTGTGTGTGTGTGTTCGTGTGTGTGTGTGTGTGTGTGTGTATGATCACATTTGCATGTGTTTGTCTGATAAGTATGTAGGAAAATGTTTGTATGCATAATGTTTCTGATGGATAATGTTTGAGTGTATGTGTGTCTATATTTCTGTGAGCATATTTGTGTTATATATTTCTGTGAGTTATATGGACCACTATATAGAAATGTTAGAAATGCACTATACTTGTACTTGAATTTATGTAATTTACTGGGTAGTGTGTGTGTGTGTGTGTGTGTGTGTGTGTGTGTGTGTGTTTGTGTGTGTGTGTCCATTTACTCCCCTTGTATTATTTTTCTCTCTCTTGACTCCTTTTCTCTCTCTCTCTCTCTCTCTCTCTCTCTCTCACTCTCTCTTTTCCTTCCTCTCTTGGGAGATGGACAGCATGGTATCAGCGTTAGTTTTTGAGAATGTCACCCACAGCTGGAAGAAGTTCAGACTCTCCTGGGAGATGCTGTTTTAACCTGCACCCTCAAAGGGTCAGGACAGCAAGGGAGTGGGAGTGGGTTCGAGTTTGGCCAGGAGTGTGTGTGTGTGTCTGAGAGAGAGAGAGAGAGAGAGATTGTTTGTTTGTTTGCATATAAAGTATAGGGATGGAGTGAGTGCATAAAGAAGAGATGGAGTGAGTGCATAGTGGATTTATTCCTGTTGTCTGTGACAACTGTGGCACATCAATCTGAAACAAATTTCCACCGTCATTACTCTCAGATTTTAAATCTATATTGCCAAGATAGTTAAGAAGATGAAGGTAGTTCAAGATAGTTAACCAGACAAACAATTTCACATTCAGCCAACAATGTTGACACTAAAATTATCGTTTTGCAAAGTAGATGGTTTGACTGACCCACACGTCTCCAGTCACTGCATTTTGAGACAACATGATGAACCTCAAGCAGCTGAGCAGCTGAAACACTCCTAACTTACTGTCCATATTCCATAGTGTAAAACAGGAGTTGTCTGCAGTCTATTTCTGCCTCAATAAAAACATTCAGTGACCCCTCTCAACGTCATCACAGGAAGCCCTTCAGCATGATTTGTCCTTATAAAAGATTCACACCCATTTTCCAAGATGGCTTCTAATCCGGGGAACAGGTGTTTACAGTAAGTGTTAGAAAAAAAAGATTGCTAACTGTGTGCACCACAGAGCTAATATGAGCATATATGGGACGTGCATTTTTTTTTTCATTGCATTGCTCCTTTTTTTTCTTCCTCCAGTAAGAAGTGAGAAGCAGACTGCAGAAGATAATAATGCTGCTGCCAAGCATGTACTAATTGGATAAGTTTCTGCATGTAGTTCAAAATGTGTCTGATGTCTGATTATTACACGATGATACAGTGCCGGGGCTAAGGCAATACGGAGTGTCAAGTGCAAACACCATTGGCATGGAACTCAAGGAGGATTTAAAAAAAAAACTAATTTTCAGACAATAGCAAAGAAAAACATGAAGAATGAAAAAAATCTCACACCTTCACAGTGCAGCTAATAGTGCTCTTGTTTCATTTTTGATCGGTTAACACTCCCATATCTGACTGAAATCTTGGGCTGTTCTCTGGCGACAGGCCTCTTTCGACAGGGATCACTGCTAAGCTAAATAAGTGAAAATGTCTTGCCTTCAGTCTGATCACTGTCTCCCATCCTTAAACACTCGCCTCTGGCTAATCATGCTAATTAGCCGCCTGGGATGGGACGCAAGCAGAGAACAGGGCCCTTTTTTAGGGGGGAAGAGACTCAGAAATTAATTGGTATTTCTCCCAGGCTGTTCCTTAACAGCATGCCTAAATCAAACAGCCAGCTCATAAAATCAATTCTCAACTCCTGTGCCAAACAAAAAAAAATCCCCAAGTCCTTTTCTTTGCCATTGTTCTCCACTGGCATTGCTATTTGCTTTAAGAAAGAAGGGCCAAAAAAAAGTAGGCAGTAAAACAAAGGGCCTTTGGAGAATAAAAACTCGCAATGCATAGACAGCGATCATTCACACGGCTTTGCTGCAGGATTTGCCTTGGTTACTTGAATGTCTCCTGAACGCCTACACACTCTAACTCTGCTGACGTCAGAAGAATGGGACACACAGAGCACAGCGGCATGAGGAGCCTCTCTTCTCCAGGGGTAGGAGTGCAACAGCAGGCTAGCATTCCACACAAGCCACAGAAAACCCTGCGCATGGAATCACCACTTATCCACCTTACAGTGCATATCCACCGCTATCACATTAGCACACAGATCAGTTCATATTAGCAACGTTATAAGATTTTGTCAAAATGTGATGTGAGTGGCTAGATGAATTCTCTGAGTTCTCTCCATGGGTGGATGGGTGGGTGGGTGGAGGAACCTCATTGCAGGTCACTGGGGGGTCAAGGAGGCTGCCGTGCCGTGTGTCCCTCATTACGCAGGTCGTTTCTTTCGATGGGCATTTATCTGAGCCGGGGTATGGGTGTCTATTCTGACCCCTGTGACCCGCATTCTGATTCCCCAAGCCCCCCAGCCTCACCCCTGCCCCTGTGCGACATCAGGGACTGGGGGGTTGGGGGTTTGTACACAACGTGCTCTAGGCAGCTTTTATCGTGTGAGTGAAACAGATGCTGACCTCTGCACCTACAAGCTCTACAGGCCCCATGGGGATGTTGGAGGGTTTGGAGGGAGAGGGGGCTACTTCCTGTGTGGGTTAGTCACAACATCCACCCACACTGAACCAAATGTGAAGTGATAACACCCAGCCTCATTAAATGACAGTCCTCTCTTCCTGTTCTCTCTCTCTCTGTGTGTGAGAGAGAGAGTGTGTGTGTGTGTGGGTGTGTGTGTGTGTGTGCGTGTGTGTGTGTGTGTGTGTGTGTGTGTGTGTGTGTGTGTGTGTGTGTGTGTGTGTGAATTCTGTATTTGTACTTTGAGTTTAGTATGCGCATATGATTGCTGTAAGTGTACATGTGCTAAACGATGAAGTTAGAATGTGTGTGTATGCATGTGTGTGTGTGTGTGTGTGTGTGTGTCAAGCATGCGTATTTCGGTAGTTGTCAGTGCAAGCGTGACTGAAGTTGTGTGTCTGCGCCTGTGCCCTCACACTGTGGTGATGGCAGGAGCGAGCCTGTTAGCAGGTTGCAATGCTCCACTCCAGTTACCTCACACACTGGGGGTCAATCTCAGACTCACTCCAACGCCTCACACCCTGCGGGGACCCTGTACCGGAATGTGTATAACACCTCCCTCTGCTGCAGCCCTCCACCAGTCCTGCACTGGCCAATGCAACTTGGTGGCATTCACTACCACAATAATGCACAACACACTATAACCAAAGTCCTTTTAGGCAAGTCCCTCCACTCGGCGGCCATATTGCAACACTTTTTGAGCACGTATCGGGCACCTATTTCGGGAGAAATGCACAAGCGCAAGGCTTCACGACACCAACCTTGCTCCAGTGGTGAGATCACAACACATGACTGGCACAATGTCTTCACAACACACCACATGATTGGCTCAATGTATTCACAACACACCACATGATTGGCTCAATGTATTCACATGTCAACGTTTGCCGTGGAAGGGATGGGATATGTGTAGACAACTGCCATATTGGCGTTACAATCTAACCCCATGGAGGATTTTTTAGGTGCTGTGTCTCCTCAGTAGAAAGTCTCTGCTATAACTTATTTAACCCCAACACAACACTCTGTTAACTGTCTTTAAAAACACAGCTCAAGGCACAGCGAGGGGGCAGAGATGGAGAGGAATGAAGGTGACACGTTAGATTGGGAAAATCAGGCAATGTCAATGTCTGTGATGGACAGAGCTGTAGCTGAGTGTATAGTGTTTTTTAAACTGAAATTCGAGAATTGTGGTGGGGTTGGACAGAAAGACAAGTTCAATGTGTCTGCCTCCCAGCATCAGAAATGCAATAACTAGACAAAGTCAGGACTGCTGCCTAATAAAAATTTAACATTCAATCGATTCCCATTTCAAATGAAATCAACTTTAATTGACAGCATGTCACCTGCATAACTACCTCATAGGTGTGTCGGCAGTAAATCAGGATGAATTGGCTCGCATTTCACGCCTGCGCGGGCAGATCAGTGAATCCTGCTTGATTTACTGTGGCAATTTGATTTTGTTTACGACGCAGCAAAGGCCATCTACACTCTGCAACATACACTTTCTGGCCACCCCGTAAAACACATCGACTTCCACCACAAACCCTGATGTGGGAGGGCCAATTCACATGGGACGCGTCTGAAAATCGGACAGATCTTGTAGGGTGCGTTGATGAGCACCAGTGTGTTAGCCTTCGCATCAGATGGGATTTCCTGCTCCTTACATGTAGATGCAAACCAAGAGTAAACATTTCTGGGGAAACATTCGATGACTAGGTAACGTAGACACACGCACGAATGTGTGCACAAACACGTGCATACACACCAGGACATTCCCATGCACATACACTTGCATCCACAAAAGTGTGAGGACACACATCCATTTAGACATAAACACAAATGCACACACAAGAAACAGCACACTTGCGGACCAGTAAACACACACACACACACACACACACACACACACACACACACACACACACACACACACACACACACACACACAAACCAAGGAGAAGAACCCTCTCCTCTATGACTGTGAGAGACTTCTTTAATATAATAATGGCCTGAATATCACATCAAATGCTCTGCCTGGCACTTGTTAAAAATAATGCGTATTTGTGTTGCTTTGAAGAGTGTGGTTCTGATCGTGTGATGCTGCAGCGGGTTTTTGCTGATGGTGCTTTGAGCCACGCACTGCAGCCCTTGTATGTTGTCCTCAAAATACTTGTGCTCTCCGAAGAGTTTCACAATTATTGCATAAGCCTTACCTGAGGCTTGCCAGTAATGCACTCCTGCAGAGGCAACACCAGTTAGTTTACATGTCAAGCGCAAAATGTTTCATCTGCTAATTCCTCTATTGTTTTTTTGTTTTTTTTTACCGATCAAACAGGTGGTGTTCTGTTTTTAATCGAGCTCCTGTTCAATTTATTGTGTTTGGCAGTGTCTCCTTTGCTGTCACCCGAGCTAGAAGATGGTTAGAGGGCAGAGCGATATGCTCCAAAACATGGCTCGCTTATGAAAACGACGCTAATGCATCCTGATGTGTTTGGCTAGTCCAATTCTGGCTGAAACATATGGCTTGTGACTGTGTCGAGTATGAAATCCGCAGCATTCGGCACGTGCAAGCTTGACACCCAGCCTGCCACTGCAGTGTCATTACATGCATGTGCGTTTGCTTTTCTATTCATCCATAAGGCAAACAGCCTCACTAACAGCAAGACTCGTCTCTGTTGATGCAGTTTCGGCACGGCATACATGCTCCCTACGGACGCTCTATTCCCTTTGGCCCGGGCTGCTGCCCGGTGCTATATTATGACCAGTGACCACCACTATCACTACCAAACCATCTTCAAGTTACTAACACCAGCTCAATCATGCACTGGTCGATGAGTCATGTGTTATGGGTTTATATGCTAATGTGACTATATAGTACCTTAATATGCTTGGATAGTGGGATGCAAAAGCTCATTGGTATTCTACTGTGTAGAAAAGATGAAAAGCTGACACATAATATCATGGATAGAGAATATTGTGTATAACTATCCTGTGTCAGTGGTCCTCAGATGCTTCTGTGTCCTATATTTTTGTGTCTCAGTACATCGTTATTAGGGTGTGGATGGTGGTGAGAATTGGTGGAATTGGTGTCATTATTCTGAAAAGGGTGCATTTGTGACATATCATTATTGTGTTTGGATGGTGAAGGGGTTTGTGTGCGCGTGTGTGTGTGTGTGCGTGCGTGCGTTTGTGTGTGTGTGTATGTGTGTGTGTATGTGTGTTCGCGTGTGTATGTGTGTTCGCGCGTGTGTGTGTGTGTGTGTGTGTGTGTGTGTGTGTGTGTGTGTGTGTGTGTGTGTGTGTGCGCGCGCGCGACCGGCCCCCACTGTGGCTGTAGTGAGGACACACTGGAGAGCACAGCAGTGTGTCATCTCTGTCCTATCATTAATTCACAAACTCCCCCTCAGAAAGAGCAGCAGTCACAGCTGTCTGTCTCCACACTGCCCTTTCCTTAGACCGATACACACACACACACACACACACACACACACACACACACACACACACACACACACACACACACATACAAACAGATACACACACAGATAGACACACACACACACACACACACACACACACACACACACACACACACACACGCACGCACACGCATACACACACATACACACACATACACACGCACACAAACATCATCATCTTTGCCTTGGCTTTTCTTGCCCAACTTCTCCTTTCTGTAAGCTGCTCTGTACTTGACATGATGAACTGGATGCACTTTTTGCCAAGCTCCATATCTCCACATGTGGTGAGTATTCCAGTCTGATTGACTGACAACTGCCGAGTTGAACTGTTGACAGAATGACTGCAGGTTGTATAAGACAGCATGTTTTTCAGTCCATAGTTGTGACAGACTCCCTTTGACTGCTTGCTTTAAGTTGCACACCACTGTAACAAGACCATTTGATTTTCAAATATCACTATGGATATTCCTGAGGTGCATTTATTATGACAAATGTGTCTGGTTGTTAAAGGATAATAACATAACGATCATGTCCTATTCAAGTCTAACAAACAACCGTCTGGTCAGCCAAAGTCAGTGAGTAGGTTTATTATGGTGTGAATTACAATCCAATTTTGCAGCTTGCAAACCAGTAATTGAACAAGTTAGTTTTCAGTGTCATAAAAGCATAACCTCATATACACTGATTATTACATATGATGTATATCATCATTAAACAGCAAGAACGCAACTCAACCTCCCGCAATGCTCTGACGGCTGGAGAAAGAGCCCGAGCTGCCACTGAGAAAACCTGCCGTACAGCAGACTGCTACGGTTTCCTCCAAACATCTCCATGCCATGCAACAAGGAAAAGAGAGAGACACTACAAGGCTATCTTCGCGTCCTTCTTCCAAAAAAAAACAAAAACAAAAACGCATTTGCCTAGCAAAGAGCACAACAGAGACGGTCACCTGTGTGTGGACCGAAGAGACATTCAGGACTGGACAAGGGCGAGAGGGAGGGTGAGAGGCAACAACAACACCAGCAGTTCCTTGGCTGTGATGGGGTTGGGGGGGGGGGGGCACTCAGCATTGTGTCCATTCTCAGCATGGCCTCACGGTGAGATGAATCAGGCCAGGAGAAGCGCAGTACACCGTACACCAGCGCCCGTAACCTGCAGCTTGCCCAAACAGAAGCAAATATGAGTGGCCTCTCCACAGCCGAGAAAAAAAATAAATTTTCAGAAACTTTTTACGAGTCATAAAAATGCCTATTTCTGAATTATTATCCCTTCCGAACTGTATCTCATTTTAAAGCGCTCCTCTGTTTGGTTATTGCACATCTCTGAATTTCCACTCCATAAAGTGCTGCTGAAGAGATCCATGATGGATTGTTATTTACATGCAAAAAGCAGTCCGCTCCATTCAGCTGCTAATTATGGTAGCGCGGCTTTTTACCGCATGAACTCCACAGAGTACTGGTTGTTGAGCTGAGCATCACAACCTCCCAATATTTCACAAGGCCATCTCCCACATTCACTGTCTGTAAACACACACACACACACACAGAGAGAGCTGTGCAAACACAAATGCAAAAACACAGACACATGCACACACACACACACACACACACACACTTGCACACATGTGCACGTGCGCACACACACACACACATACAATCTAGAGGCACACTCAGCATTCCAATACAGTAGAGGTATTCTTAGTTCTTCAAGGCCGTTTCATACACAGCCATGCAAAAAAATTCCAACAAGTACGCCTGCACATGTCACACACACACATACATACAAACACGCACACCGCACACCACACACACACACACACACACACACACACACACAAGCACCACTGTTAATCTTTAAATTACAAATTACAAATTGCAAATGAAAGTGTCTCTTTTGATAGCCTACTATTTTGTGAACTGCTGCAGGCTTGAGGCTGAGTGAGAAAAAGTTAGCTTTTACAAAGGTAACATTTAGCAGACTGACAGTCCAATACATCCCCGACTTGTATTGTATGGCAAGGGATCTCACAAAAGCTACATATCTGACTTTGGATGTGACTTATGGTTGTACGTCACAGGATGATGGATTGGAGAAGCAACACCAACATGCAAGGAGCAACAGTAAGCAAGTGGGATATTAGAATTCTGTTCAGATGCTCTGCGCAGATAAATTATGCATCATCATCTCCGCGCTCTCCAGAAATCTTACAGATACACGCCCAGGTGGTGCCTGGCGCGGCACAGTTCAAATACACCGGCCCGCCGCGGACCCTCTGACAATCACTCTCAGATAAGCTTTTATGCAGTGACTCTGCTAGCTTACTGACCGCCGTGGTTTTACTGTGAACCACCCGAGCCAGCAGAAGGGCTGTTTAATGGCTGCTTTTTATGGTGCTTTAACCACCACACACAAACAGTGGATAAAAATATATCGATAGGGTGATTTATTATAATAAAAGTGAATAAATAATATGCAAAGTTTAAGCACGTCATCTTCATACCGACTTCAAATATAAATGTGTATATTTTTATAAGCTTTGAAATGCGATTATTTACCAGTTCCTTCTCATGTAGGCTATTTCAGAATCTGCACAATCCATTTCAGCCAATAAAATATAGTAGCCTACATTCTAATGCCAACAGAAAATGAAATCAGAGGCGAACATCCCTGATATGTTCACGATCATCAATGCATAATTACGACACTACTAGATGCACCCTCCTTCGTGTAGGTGTATTCTCCCTTGTGGAGAGATAAGGACCCTTTGGAGAGGTAGCCTACCTGAATCAGCTGGATGTTGCCAGGACGGCGGAACCAAAGGTTTAATCGAGCATTTCATTATTTGTTACTTTTGTATGTAATGTTACGGCCTGCCAACGGATCAATTAGCCTACTAGACTATGATGTGAGAGGCACGCAAGCGTTAAACTCCTGTTTATGTGAAATTAACAGACGGCCATTCGCATACCCATTGCATAACAGCTGAAACAACTTCTCTCAGTGTTGCAGGAAACTCCCCAACATCTCGGGCTGTCACAGAAACTAGAACATCTCCCCGCGACAACTGTGTCACTGGCAGCTATTATGTGCATGTGTTTTATAAATGTTTAATTTGCTGGTAAGTAAAAGCGATGAGGGCAAATATGTTTTCTCTGTTTGATGCTTAACGGAAACCACAAGGTGCTACGGAAAAGCTGGAAGTTGCAGAGAAACTCCGCACTTTGCAGCATTTTATTTCCATTTGGAAATCTGTGATTATTGGAGAAAATACACAACAATCGATGACATACACGATTACACAGAAAGTTGTTATTGCACTGCACCCTGTACGAATTTTCTGAGCAATGGCTCTCTCCTCTTTTATAACACGGCGGTCTAATCCCAACTGACTTACCTCACTTTGCTATTCAGACGGCATAAATCTTGATGCGTTTTCTCCTCGTGTTCCAAGTCCCCTCGCACTCTGTTACCGTCTCGCTCTTTACGCAGTGTCCGCACGCGGGAAGAGTGGAGGAGAGGGTGCCACTGTCCTCCGCGGGAGCCTCATCGGAGGAACAGGGGGAGAGAGAGAGGAAGAGAGAGAGAGGTAGAGAGAGAGAGAGAGAGAGCTGTTGCTGTAGTAAAAGAAAAAAAGAACTCGTCTAGCGCAGATCAGGCAGCTTCGCCTGAGGATGCTTCTGTCTCCTAGCAACAACAATCCATCTTGCGATGATACATTTTTATTGGATAAAGTCAAAACTTGACCGATCACTTCTCACAATTAAAGGTAGCCACACAATTTACGTCTAGTGATCAATAACGACCATTTGATACAATGATTATTCACTAAAGGTAGAAAGAAGAGAGTTCGAGAATGGGTGAGAGTGAATGCCAGAGTGTAAGAGAAAGATATTAGGTGTCATCTCTTAAACGTCTACTTCATTCTGAGATCAAAGTTCCACTGTTTCAAACCTCTGTGTCTATGTGTCTAAGTAGCCTAAATGAAAAAAAGAAAAAAGACAGGTAGAGAGAAAGAGAGAGAGTATGATGCTTCAACTGTCATCACCCGACCATCACTGACATTTATTTCAGTGTGTGTGTGTGTGTGTGTGTGTGTGTGTGTGTGTCTGTGTGTGTGTGTGTGTAAGTGTGTTTGTATGTGTGTGTTTGTTTTACCAGTCACTAACACATTTCCATAACAGCTCTCACATTCTTAGGTATCCAAACACCTGTGCAGGCAGCAACCGGCATTGTAGCTGTGCAATCCAGTTTATTCCACCTTATAATAATGATGATTACATAAAAGCCTGCATAGGCAGCAACAGACACTGAGGAAAAACATATTCACATGTAAAACTTTAGATTATGGTTGTGGTAGTTGTATATCACATATCTGTTTTTTTTAATATATATTTTATCATTATTATACCTCAATATCTGTTTAAGCAGTGCCGCAGAGCAAGCAAAGACCAAAGATAATGTGTTGACTCTGAATATCAGGAGTGACTGCTCCCTCTCATCCGCTTCCTGCTGACAACCCTAACCCCACGCCACCCGGCAATCATGTTCCTGTGGTCCACCAGCCTACCAACCCAACACCCCCGTGCCTTACCCAGTCTAAGCTGCTCTGCTGTGATGTCATGCCTCTGTTTGTGATGTGTCATTAAAATGCAAGTATTTAAGTCTGCCGTTCCCACTGAATGAACAGGGATTGGAATGGGCGACACACATGCATGGCTGAACATGAGAATTCTCTGGCTGCTTTTGTCCATGTTCAACCAGTGGAAAAAATACAGAAAAGTTCGCATTAAGTATAAATATATATTAATAAGAACATATTTCTCCACTTAATTGTTCTGCCCCCCCCATGGTCAGTGAAGTGCAGAATGAAATTTGAAAATGTCCTTTCACAGTTTAAATATTTTCTCCATAATTACCAGAGATAATTATATATATATATATTGTGTGTGTGTGTGTGTGTGTGTCTAGGTCTTTTTGTATGTGTGTGTGTGTGTGTATGTGTGTGTGTGTGTGTGTGTGTGTGTGTGTGTGTGTGTGTGTGTGTGTGTGCGTGTGTGTGTGTGTGTGTGTGCGTGTGTGTCTTTCATGGCATAGTTTGACTGTTTGGCACGTGAGGACTCGGATGGCTCTCTCATTTCCCTTGACAGCATCACAAACCAGTTTTCACAGTTTCTGACTGAGAATTCATCCTTGTGAACGGTGACAAGTTCAGCTACTCTTCTGCTAAAAGGGCTGTAGGGAGGGGGGGACAACAATGTGAACATGTACGTATACATTTCAAATTGAACCACTAAAGCTTTTCCAAAACGTAGCCACATAATGCACATGGTCTGAGTGGCGATAAGGAGTCCGAAAGAAAGAAGAAAACTGTGCTCTGAGCTCGACCTTGCGGATGACTGTTTTACATGAGGCGTTGCGATCCCACAGCCTGGAAAGCCAGACCCCATTTATTAAAGCCCCTCTGTTTCCAACACCCCCCCCCCCCCTCTTTTTTTTACACTGCGCAAAAACAAATGACACCAGAAATGAATCATTCAGGTGCAGTCCACCAGGGGTTTGCCAGTGAGGGAATTCACATAGAACATTGCATGTGTGTGTGTGTGTCAGTTTATTTGCATGAACACAGTAGGATCTACAAATGACAGTTAATCCAGGGGGCTATTAAAAGCCCTGCACTGCGTTGACGCATCTCTGTCACTTTCTCCATACCACACTCTCTACCGTGCGAGAGCCACAATGGTTGTGGAGTGCTGATGTTCTTCCCCTCACTCTCTCATTTGCAGGTGTTTGGTTTAAAGGCTGATATGTCCTAAGATGTTGACAGAGACACCTTCGTAACAATGCCACTTCAGCTTTTCCCAGCAATGGTCAGAAGCTGGGCAAAACTGGACAGGAGCTGTTCCTCACCACCCCAAACATCATGAAGTCGGTAACCACTGCTACGGCTTTTGATCGGATTGTTATTCGGGGAGGCCCCTGTACTTTTCTCTCTCTTTCTTGCCTTCAATAAACCCACACGATGCCAGTGCCAATCATTTGCCAGATCTCTGTGTGGCTATATGCTCCCCAAAAAGCATCGTCCCTCTCTGTATAAAGGCCTCTTTGTCTGTTCCCATGCATGTATGCAGGACAGGCTGGCTTTGTTTGGCCAGAGACTCTTAGGGATGAGGGCTTTGTGCCGGACAGCCCTCCATAGGGTTTGGCTTTCCCAGCGGAAAGCGCCCGAATGGGGGGAAGAGAGCTCCAGCGCTGGGCTGTTGGCCTGGAGCTGAGGACGGCCTGAATGGACCACACACAACCCCCTACAGGTCCACCCTGCTGGAGACAGGAGCCCCCTACAGGCATGAATGTGTGTGTGTGTGTGTGTGTTTGAGAGAGAGAGAGTATGTGTGTTAATTTTGTCACAAACATCTTTTGCATTTGTGTGTGTGTGTGCATGTGTGAGAGAGAGAGACAGAGACAGAGAGAAAGAGAATGTGTTTGTGGTTTATGTGTTCGAGTGTGTGTGAGTGTGAGTATGTGTGTTACTTTCACCACAAACATCTTTTGCATGTGTGTGTATGCATGTGTGAGAGAGAGACAGAGAAATAAATTGTGTGTGTGGTTTATGTGTTTGTGTGTGTGTTTGTAAGTGTGGGTGCGGGTGCGAACTTCAGACTTCCCCCTCATGGAGTGAGTCCATCTGTTTCTCCTGTTGCCTCTCTATCCGCTCCACACAGGCATGGCTCTAAATGTTCATCTGAGCAGCCGTGTCAGATTATTAATACAATTATCAATGGCTCATTTATCATGGCTTCATTGAGGGCCATGCACAAGTGATTGGTTTATTGCATACACATACACACACACTCACACACTCACACACACACACGCACACGCGCGCGCACACAGACACACACACACACACACACACACACACATTCTCAAAGCCTCAAAAAGTGATTGACACAAAAAAGCTTTGACTCAGTATGGTGTGCATTCCCAAGGGTTTTTTTAAGAAGTGCGGCATGAGAGGGATATTGATTTGTCTGGCAGTTATTGATCACACACATTCAGCCCATTGACGCTTATCTGAAGGCACTTAATAACCCACTCCACAAGCAAACCCATTCTCACAATAAAATGCCCATGTATGAAAAAGAGCAAAAAAGAGAAGGACACCTCTGTCACACAGAGAGTTTGATTGAGGTCATTGTTTTTTTGTTTTTGTTTTTTTGCGGAGGATTTGGGGGGTGGGCTGTTTATCCGGACTCTCTGCATCCATGTCTGCAGGAGTGCGGGCACAGTGAGAGCAGAGGCTGGCAGGGCCCGAGTCGATGCCCTTGAGCGCCACTGTTGCTATAGCTATTTACTCAGTGGCTCTACCCACAACCATGTCTGTTTGCATCCCAAATGTTTAGCTTCGCTGTGTGTCCGTCTGCTATTCTCTTCTTTCGTTCATCCCCCCTTTTTATTATTCATTTTCATGTAAATAGGATAGTGAGTTCTACTGAAGATGCCTGTGGTTGTTTATGATGCATAGTCGGCCCATTTCAGTGTCATGGATGTGACATTTGCGCTCAGAGTTAAATTAAATGTCTCACAGAATTAACTGCTCCAATGATGTGCATCTGAGGCAGCCAACTCTATGAGGACAGTGCTGATTCAGTTTAATGGGGAAATTTGAAATGTTTATCGAGAAATTGAATGAAACACAAATCACTTGTGATACAATTAGCTCTCGGTTATTTGGGATGTCTGTGGAGTTTCTACTCACGGGCAACACCTCTAGGACAGTGTTTGGGAGGAGATGTCGGCATTAGAGTACATACGTAACTGTTCAAATATTTAGGCTAGTACAACAGTGGCCAGCGGGTCCAGATCTGTACAGAACATAAATGTTTAGCATCCAGTTTTAGCTAGGCTAGTGATGCACTCTCTCTCATGCTGAATGTTTCAGGTGCAGAGGCAGTATTAGACTTAAGGTTCAGTTTTCAGACATGAAAATACCTGGCAGGAGCTCATGTACATTGAACTACCAATGTCTGTTGTGCTCACACTGTGACTTGTAACCCACGTTGCACATGGCATGGATATTTTCAAATGACGGTTACTGTGTGTGGCCCTAGTAGCAGCTAGTCTTGCACACCCAATAAAAATAGCGGCCATTGTATCAGCATCACCTCCCTCCCCCTCCCTAGTCCTGGCTTCTCCCCTAACTAAAAGAGCTTAGCCCCTCTGCTAAGTATAAAAATGTGTTTACATCAGAGAAAAGCAAGGCACTCCAAGTACACTGGTCAGACACTAATGTGTGTGTGAGCGCAGCGCACGCGTGCATCTGAGGTGTGGCACTGAAGCATCTGCGCGGACTGACATGGTGTTTATGGGGTACGCCGCAGGCTTGGACTGTAATTAGCTCAGAAATGCAGGCATGGCCAACAGATTGCGGGGTGTAAAACACTTCAGCTGTGCGATACCAGGCACACACACACACACACAGACACACACTCACAAACACAAACACCCACATTCAATCACTCACAGCAGGGCTCTGACCTTATGGAGCAGTCCAGAAGGAATGTGAAACTACGTCACCAAACGAGCTTCGAGTCAACCAGTCTGTCATTTTACCCTTTTCTCGCTGAAATGTCATTAGTCCAATGACAGTTTTTAGCCTTATATTGATTGTAATGACTCTGCTCCTCAACCAGATCAGAGCCTGATCCTCTCAGTTAGTTACTTATAGGGACATCTACTGGAAAGAGCAAACAGCTGTGGTATCCACTCAAAGTGTCATTAAAACATGCATATCATAATACAAAATGAAAAATGACAATTTATCCTTATTTATGTATTTCAGCCAAATACTATTCATTGTTTCATCATGTGAGGCGATGAGGGACTTTCCCTGGGATGCCTGTGTGTGGTTTGCCTGCTTCCCACTACGCCAGAGTGATCCCCCTTAAGGTCTGACAGGAGAGCTGAACCACAAAAGACCCTGTTTCCCAGGGGGCAGTGGCAGTGCAGCGATGCAGATGTGATTTTGCCCTCAGCAGATTCTCTGGATGACTGCTGCTCAAAATGATCCACTTCCTGAGAGATTCATCCTCCCACCCTCCAAACCCCCCCCCCCCAAAAAAAAAACAAAAAAACAGTAGGCCTATGGAGAAGATATATAGTTCTAGTGGATCCTCATTATGACTTCCAGAATTTAACCACAGAGATCAGATGATAGAAACCTAGACTTACGGAGATAGAAACCCTTTTGGGGCTATGTGTGTGAAAATACATGTTTCACTAGACTATATCAGTACAGCTTCATAAAGGTTAGAAGCATAAGGGCACGTGTTATTAAAAAAAAAGTATCACACATGAAGGGTCCTGCCATTTAGGGACCCAGAGGGATGAGGCAAACATGAGTAGACAATGTGTCAAGGGCAATGTGTGTAAAGTGGGGAAATGAGATAGCATAAAACTCAGAAGACATGGAGAAGACGTGTGTGTGTGTGTGTGTGTGTGTGTGTGTGTGTGTGTGTGTTTGCTTTTCTTGTCAGCTTTGGAAGAAGTGTTACAGTAATTCAAACTGAAGTCATGCCAGCGTCTTCTCTGAGGCGCTCCAGTGGTGGTAACCTAAAAAGATCATGCCTTTCATTAACCCCCCCCCCCCCCCCAACAACACACACACACACACACACACACACACACCACAAAGCTGTGTACCAGTATCTGCTGGATTTTTGTCACCTCCTTCCGGCCCCAGCTTCATCTAAAATCTAGAGTAAGTGGAGATTCCATGACAGCCCACATTGCTAACCAACAGACATAATTCATAAGCGCTTGACCACAGAGCTCTCACTCATGAAACATTAACCTATCCATCCTGAATTATTGATTGATGATTTCTCCTGATACGCCAGCTGTGTTGGCATCTTTACAATGGGGAGAATCAATAAAATAATACCGGCAGTTACAATCAATAAGACACCGTTCTGGGACTCCGGTATGCCTTGTGATGAATGGGTGCACACATATGTAGTCCTAAGTGTGTGTGTGTGTGTGTGTGTGTGTGTACGTGTGGCACACACTCACTCCTTGATCACACTAGGTCACCTACATGACAGGTAATTGGGTTTAAAGCACAGCGTAATTATGTCATTATGTCTGCATGGAATAAGACTGATTGGAGTTGATGGGCAGATAATTAGAGTATTACCGTATGGACCCCGTTCCTGGTGAGTGGTGTCGCTCATCATGTAGGAAGTCTAGTGGTTTCCTGTATGTTATTGAGCACACAGTCATAACAGCATTTCACCGGTTGTACCCACAAGATAATCCTTCTGGGTCACCTACCTTCTTTTAAAATACTCATCTCTGAGAATATATGATCCATCTGTGGCAAGATTAAGTAGTACGACTGATATTTACAATTTTTGACATCAATCTTTCAGAATGTATTTTCAGAAATAAACAAAGCCATTCAAACATTAATATTCAAACCAGACAAACAGAGAAACATGTAAACACGTCTTCCTCAAAAGTGAAAAAAAAAAACCCTCTGAAAATGTATTATTATACAGAATGTTATGCCTTAACTGTGTCTTCCAGCTCAGGGTTGCCTTGTGAAAGCTGTTACAGTGGGAATGTGCTTGTATATTTGTTTACTGGATAATGTCCTATTTGTTCATCATGCCATCACCTCTATTGACAAACTGACTGTACATTACAGACCACAGCACTATCCAGCACAAAACAGCAGCCCTATCCAGCCACAACCTCCACATCACAGTAAAAGCAGCATTATTGACTTGTTAAGTGGCTCTGGAATGAATGCTGTGATTTCTGGTCATGGGCTTTCTGGTTTCATGGGCTAGTGGGTAGGACCTGTCCTCTTCTCTTATAGAGAGTTGCTGCTTCTGTGTTCTGTTATCCCTAACAACACAGGGTGGAGGAGCCAGGTCCTATTTTGCTCTCTCTCTAGACATATCCCTGCTGAAATAGACCTTGGATGTGTCTCTGTGAGTCCCTGATTGTGCGCGCATGTGAGTATGTGTGTGTGTGTTTGTTTGTGTTACATTCTCAAAGTAGATTTGAGACAAGTCAACATTTTTGTACACTGTATGTAACAATACAGACTCTCTGATTTCCATATGGTGACCTCATTTTGCTGGGAATCTTACAAGTGAACAGTTCCTCTGAACACAGAAAAACACTACAGGCTCAACTAACATACACGTACCCCCCAGCCCCCCCCCCCCAAAAAAAAAAGCTGACTTTGAGGACACTTTGTACTCTAAATGCTATTTCAAGGACAATTGTTATATGACATCCATACTGGTAGTAGTCTCACACGCAGTTTGAGCTGCATTTTGCATTTGCCTTAGAGGGCCGGAATGACAAAACACTTTTTGAAAAATGAAGCTCAGCAGTGGGATTAAATGTACCATTCTGCAGCACAATGTTGCGCGACGGGACGGACGGACTAGAGCGGTGGTGGCAGCGGCCGTCCTCGTCCTGTTGAACGCACCCCTCCTGCCCGCCCCATGTGCCCGTGCCTCACTCCGGGCTAGTTCTTCACACCTGAAGAGGTGATTAATTTCCCCCACGCTGGGCATTCGCCGAGCCAGGTGGGGTCATTAGTTTTTGGGAGCGATGCATGGAGGGGGGAGGGGGGAGGGGGGGTGGGGTTTGCCATGTTGAGTGTGTGCCTTTCGCCCAGGAAGGGGGGGGGGGGGGGGATTGCCAGCTCGCCAGGGCTTGCTTCGCTGCGCCGGGTCCTTAGCCTCCCGCGGAGAGGGCATCTGCCTCCGCCACTCGAGCCGTCCGTGCTGACATCAGCCGAAGCTGATCCACCCACTGCTCTCATCGGCGCCACCGCCACCAACGCCACCACCGTGAGCCCTTTAAACTAGGTCAGCGAGTCAAACGTGAAAACGGCAGTGAGTACAGAAACTGTGTTTAGAGGTGTGTGTGTGTGTGTGTGTGTGTGTGTGCTGTCTTTGTGAGTGCTGTAGCAAACATTCAGCTTGTTATTGTGTCATTGCTAATGTGCCTCCTGGCTGTGGTTGTGCCTATGAAATAAAGACGTGCTATGAGAAAATAAAGGGGAAACCTTGCGGCGTAGGGGACGGAAAATAATTCATTTTGTGTGTCAGCAAATTCCTCTTGGATAGTGATATGGTATGTATGAATGGCTGTGTTTGTAGAATTCTCTCTCCCTCTCTGGCTTGTTAACTTGCGTGCATGTATGTCTTTGTGTGTATGTGTGTGTGTGTGTGTGTGTGTGCGAGCGTCTGTCTGAGTGTGAGTGTGTGTTTGCTTGGATTTGCATTTGTCTTAGCCTGCATAAAAATGGATTTGCCCTCACAGTGTTGACACTATTATTCAGGTGTGTTAGTGTTAGTGTGTGAGTGTTTGTGTGCATGTGTGTTTTATGTGTGTGTGAGACAGAGCGTGCATGTGTGTGTATGTGTGTGTGTATGTTTATTTGTAAATGTGCCTGTGTGTGTGTTAGTGTGTGTGTGTGTGTGAGAGAGAGAGAGATAGAGTATGTGTGTGTGTATGTTTATGTGTAAATGTGCCTGAGTGTGTGTGTGTGTGTGTGTGTGTGTGTGTGTGTGTGAGAGAGAGAGAGAGAGAGAGAGAGATAGAGTGCGCGTGTGCAAACTAATTCCCCAGGTTGAGCTTATACCACTCTGCTGGTCCTGTGATAGTGTCACTCGGTGCTCTCTTCTCCCTGAAAAGGGCCGGGGCCGTCTGGAGATTGTCAGCGGAGATACATTCACAATGGGGCCGCCTCCGTCACACCTCTAATGGGGAAAATGTCACCCAGAGGTAGAGGCTTCGCCGATCCACCGCCACTTGCTCCTCTTCTCCCACATCCCTCTCTCTCTGGCCTGACAATACAAAAAACACTCACTCTCTCTCTCTCTCTTTCTCCACACAAACATAAAGCGGATTTGGTGAGGGTGCGTCACAGGCAGCAGCACCTCGTCTTGTGTCAGGCGAGCGACTTATCCAGGTAAACTTTCACAAAGGAGTGCTCTCTGCAGGCAGATGGGTCTCTTTAGAGGTGAAAGAATTCCTTCCTATCTCTCTATCCTGTTGATGGAAGTATGGTATATGAGATTTTTTTCCAACACCCCCCTGGTCCACAGACCATTGTGTGTCGGGTTTGATAAAACTCTGTGGCAGTACAGAGGGGTTCAGTCCAAGGTGCGGAGCAGTTCATTAGCCCAGCCCTGAATATTTAATTCTCCGATTTGATAAAAAATGATCTAACATTCATGAGGTGATCCATCTTGGAGAGTTCCACTGCCACATCCATTTCAGGACAGGCGTCTAACTCTCCCAGTGATGAAGTACCAGAACAGTTTTGTGAAAGCCCTGAACAACACATTATAATAATTTATCACTGGTACTTATATTTTATCGTTAGCTCATAACTTGTTATGTTGGATTTTGGTCAGTTTGATCACAACTCAGTATAATTGTTTCCAAGGACTCCAACATGAATTAGTGCATGTTCGCTAAAAAAAAAAGAAAAGAAAAATCTGTAAAAGCAGGAAACGCCTATCATTTTGCCAGTAATAACTGGACATGTTACAAGTAATATTTGACCATTGCTATTGAATCAAACTCATAATATACATAACGTAATGTTGTTTTCCCACTAACTCAGTTACAAGTCTAATTTATTTTATCAAACAGTGTCTCCAAAATGTCATAAATTCTAGTAAACTTATTCATCTATGTGACTAACAGTACTTTGTATTAGCTTCCAATCACCACCAGATCTTTGATACCCTACAAGGTCTGCAAGCAGTCTGTATAACAATCAGGGAACATAACATCAGTCTAATGGATCACTCATTAAATTGTCATCAGAATGTTTGATATAGAATGCTGAAAATAAGCATGTTTTCCTTGATAACTGACTGTGGTCGTGGGGTGCCTACAGCAGAGAGTGTGTGTGAGCGATGTCCACTGATACCCTTTATGGATAAGGGGAAATGAGAGCTCAGAGCTACTTGTGAAGAGGAGAGCGGGAAAAGACAGTTTACATTTACATTACATTTATTTATTTAACAGACGCTTGTATCCAAAGCGACTTACTTATGTAATTTACATTACAAGGGCCATTGTCCCTGGAACAACTTGGGGTTAAGTGTCTTACTCAAGGGCACCAAGGTCAGAATACTGCATGCTAGTCCAGCTCCTTAACCACTCCGCTACCACCACCTTGCACTTTGTTATGTTGGTCGGAGCACATAACATGATTGACAGGCAGGGAGTTCATTTTAGAAATGGAAAAGAACTTAGAGCAAAAATATTTTGATTTTACCGCTACATCAATAAACAACCGAGGTAACGTGTGCATCATTTATCTGTTACTTATGGAAGTTGGAAACAAATTTGATAGGTTAGGCCCATCAGAGGCATGTTAAGTGCCTGATCAGGTTTCCTCCAAATATTACAGTGGTAATGACTGCGAAATTGCCTTTTTGCCAACTGATTATATCAAGGTCTTATTATCCGTGTGCATGTGTGTGTGTGTGTGTGTGTGTGTGGGGATGTGTGTATACTGTATGTCTATGTTAGACATCCTGTACACTCAGCAAAGACAATCTAACATACGTCATTCAACTATACCAGGCTGCTGACAAAACATGCTGACTGTATGTCTATGTTAGGAAGTGAATATGATCACATGATGAGTCAGCATGTTTTGTATGAATTTAGCCTGGTGTAGTTAAATGACGTAGGTTAGATTGTCTTTGCTGAGTGTACAGGATGTCTGAGTGTGCATTGTTTGTGGATAATGAGTGTGTGAGTGTTGCATTGTTGTGTGTACTTACTGGGAGAGGTCAGTGGCAATAATTGTGGTTTGTGCATGAAGCATATGGCTAAATTAATGAGATGAATTTGCTTGGGTAATTTGTGCTGAGGGGTTGTATAAATCTGGATGGCAGCGCGTGTGATTGATGAGTTTCTCTGTGTGTGTGTGTGTGTGTGTCTATGTGTGTGTGTGTCTGTGTCTGTGTGTGTGTATGTGTGTGTGCGAGAGAGAGAGAGAGAGAGAGAGAGAGAGAGAGAGAGAGAGAAGGTGGTGCACCTCTAAAGGGTCAATGATGGACATTTTGCGGTTGGCTCAAACACATGTGTGCTTGCCTAGATAAAACACAGTTAAAACCTGGCAACCTCTTCCCCACTCTGTCTCTACCCCTCCACCTTTTCTGCTCTTTTCTCAGTACTTTCTTCCTCTGCCACCATCTCTCTCTGTTCTCCAGGAGGGGGAAGAATAGGCAAGCTCTTAGAACAACAGACTAGGAGAGGGAGTGAGGATAGGCAAGGAAAACTTCAGATCAGAAAGAAGTTTAAAGCAGGTCAAGTGATTCATCGCCTGAGTGAGCCGGGAGATGGGAACGATCTCCCTTCACGAGCTGACTCGATCTCATATTCCAAAACCCCAGACATTTTTTTTCTTGCAGCTCAGCTACTTTGTTTGTTTTCTGTTTCAGCTCAATTTCTTCACAGCGTTTGAGAATCATTTTTGAAAACAAATATGCTGGGACCCTAGCTGAATTATAAGCTGTATTTCAAGAGATGAAGCTCTCAGTCAGTTCCAACAACCATTTCAGAGTTGATTTTCATACTTTCAGCAAAATTATGTGTGGAAATTTCCATTATACATATAATGATATATATATATTGAAAACGATAATCACATATAAAACTAGATGTACTGCATAGCGGTACAAATTATGACCGCCGCTCAGTCCTGTACATCCATTCCGCGAAAATAAATCACATTAATCAATTTGTCTCCATCTTCTACTCCATCCCCCACTCTTGAAACTTTTGTGTATGCTTGTTTGGCATGTGTGTTTGCGGGACGCACAGAAAGTAGCCTACTGGCGCTGCAAAGGTGAATAGATTTGTAGCACTTGCAAAAATTGTAGCATTGTTATAAAACCTTATAAATTTTTTTTTTAGAGATTTATAAAAAAATCTCTAAACAATCACAAGTAGGGCAGTTCATCACAGTCCATCCATTGCAACTGGACTGATACACATGTAGGCTACATTGTATTTGGGAAAAGCAGAAGGTAGAAGCATAATGTATTTATTTATGTATTTATTATTAAACAAAACAATCCCTGTCAGTTCCATGCAGTTTTCAACAGCTATCAAGAAGAGAGGTCATGCCATGGATTTTTGTGAATGTTTCTTCTTCTACATATGCTTCTACATTGGCCCCCGAGGACCAAACAAATTTTTTCCGTAAAAGTCTAGTGGGGCTACATACCCACCAAATTTCATGTGCCCCGCTGTTTCGGTCTCCCGGGTATCGTTGATACGACGGAGTATTAGGGCCACACATGAAGAAAAAAATATTTTTGCCATGTCGACATTAAACTCGACATTTCGAGAATAAAGTTGAAATATCATATCTACTTTAATCTCGACGTGTCGACTTTAAAGTCCACATGCTGACATTAAACATTAAACAAGCATATATACTATTTTGATTTTTGATTTGATTGATGTGTGTATGTATACTTTATTTATGCACTATGTGTGCATATGTGCGCATGTAGGCTACTAGTACATGGGGTGGTCGGGAGGAGGACAGCTTCATTCGTCCCTAGACATTCAGCAATAGGCTGTTTTGCATCCATTACAAACAAGCAATGTGAAATTCTAGGATTGGGGAGAGCGCCTAGTATGCCTAGTCTAGTGCATAAGCATGAAGTTGAACCTTTAGATGAAAATTATTAATAATAGGCCTACAATAAATAAATAAACTGCTAATGACGTTTAGGCTACTTTTGACCATCGCATTTATCGCCTGTAACTCCGTGATAAGGACAGGAAAGTATTTGGCTGAGGTTAAGGTTAACGGAGGTTAATGTTTTATGTTTTGTTCACATGATATAGGCCTATGTCTAATCATTGTTGCAGTCGAAGAAAACTGGAATGTTTAATTCGTCCTCCCTTTCAATCGTCCCGCGGTCGTTCTCTCTCCAAACTTAACTTTATTCTCAAAATGTTGAGTTTAATGTCGACACGTCAAGATTAAAGTCGACATGATATTTCAACTTTATTCTCGAAATGTCGAGTTTAATGTCGACATGGCGAGTTTAATCTCGTCATGGCAAAAATATTTTTTCCTTCATGTGTGGCCCTAATACTCCGTCATACGTTGACCAAAAATTCAAGAAGTAGATGATGGGAAAAAAAAACAAAAAACTTTGACAATCCCTATATGACCGCTTCACTAGCTTTGCTAGCGGCAGTCATAATAATTAACAGTATAAAGCACTATTGTCCCCCATGATGACAGATGGCTCCAAGGTGTCTCTGGCAGTTTCAAGACGCTTATCACACTGAAATGATGTCTTTTAACAGTATACATAAAGGATCATATCTCTCTATGTTCGCAGTCACTCTTTCTTCCTCCCTTCTTTTCTTCCCATCCCCCTCTACTTCTCACTCTGTCCCTCATTCATCCTTCCTTTTTCACCGTACCCTATATTCATTCCCCTGGAGTTCCTCAAGGATTTATTCTGGGACCTGTCCTCTTTTCACTGTACATGCACCCTCTTGGTGAAATTATTCATGAACATAACATCTCATTTCACTGTTATGCAGATGACCTACATCTAAGGCTGAAAGATGAATCGATTTTTAACCAAAATCACAATTTTAACTAATGCAATTAGCAAATGTATAAACTTGTTTTTGAATATAAGCTTAACACTCACTTTTCTGTCTTCAGTTTGACAACTGTTGATCCCTGGAACTGTCGGTGGTGGGCGGTGTGTGCACTTTAGTTTTAAATGTACTATAAATAAAATGTACTTGACTTTAATTACTATGCATTCCTTAAAAAACTAGCAATAGATTCACAGTCTACTTTAGCAATATCTGCAAACCCTTGACATATACACACACTATACAACAGTACTGTACAGTGTGTCCTGGTAGAATCCACCTACACTCCCATACACAACACCTTGTGGCACTGGAGCTGTCACACACAGGTGCTGTGTTGGGTGTTTTGCTGGTCCAGGAGAGGCCTTTTGGTGTTTTAAGCCCCCAACGTCATCTTCCAGGTAGCTCTGCATGGAAAACACTAGAGTTATGCAAGTGTTAGAGTTAGGGTTAGGGTTAGGTGCCTTGAAGTCGACGGTCGCATCGCTGCCTTGAAGTCGACAGACTACTTTTTAACCCTCTATGGTACGTATCATGATATCCTTGTTATGTGGAAACTATAGAGGGTTAATGAAACTTAAGGCTATATGCTTCCATCTTAGGAATGTCTGCCATTATGACCTGAGTACACTGTGTGTAAGGAAAAGGATGTTGCTGCCACATAAGTCCATGTGCACATATCCCTGATGATACACTAAGCACACTGCCATTATTCACCATCCCTGAAAGAAATAACTGAGCTCGTATCACACGGACAGCATTTGAAAGCTCTTGCAGATCTGCTGATGAGTGCTGACTGATTCAAATAGCTGGAGGGGAGATTGTCCCTCTGTACACGGGAGAGACAAGTGGAACTAAACATGGCAGAACGGAGGAGCGCAGGGACATGATCTGCATGCCGCATGTTTGAGTGGCAAGTTAATCAAATTACAGCAGAAAGATGTTTTACATTCACTGACTATGGTGTGTGTGTCTCTGTGTGTGTGTGTGTGTGTGTGTTTATTTGTTTTGTGTGTGTGTGTGTGTGTGTGTGTGTGTACTTTCCTGTAGTCTGGAAGCATGTGTCAGATTTTTCCTTGCGTGGGAGTGTATAACAAAATTATGTTCATGTGAGCGTATGTTCTCTCTCTCTCTCGCTCGTTCTCTCTCTTTTTCTGTGTGTGTGTATGTTTGTGTGTGTATAAGGGAATGTAATCTGACAGAAAGCCTGTGTATGCACCATGTAGTCTGTTGACCCCACTGTCCTATTTCACAAAGAGGCGGCAACATTGACCACCTACACATTGATGATGCGCTCCAGTGAATACACAAACAACACAAGCAAGAGGTGAAGACACAGTGACATGATCTTTCTATTGGTGTAACACACTAGTCTAGTGGTATAACACACTCTCTCACTCACACAACATGTACACATATTCTCATTGTTGTGTGTGGGTAGGGGCGTGGTCAGGTGCTTTTCAATAAATTATATATAAGGAGTTCTATGTATCACTGTATTTATGTATGTTTGTTTGTATGGTGTTGGCTTTGTATCAGGCACGTCAAGATTCCATGGTTTAAGGAATGATCCAATAAATGGGTGTTGAACCTCTCTCTCTCTCTCTCAATTACACACACACATATAGAGCATATAGAGCACACACACACACACACACACAAATACACATATGATCATGTAGAGAGAGAAAGAGAGAGCAAGAGAGAGATAGAGCAATTCTTTTAGGATTTGGGCAGCGGTGGTGATTTATATCAGGTAATCACTTTGATTGATTTTAAATGAACGTTCTTGCATTGCGCCTCGTGAGGCAGTTCTCATTTCCTGCGAGGAGACAGTAAAGGGAAGTTGGCTCTGACGTTTATATTAGCCTATTGTTTTTCCGCCATCACTGTCTGAGGGCATCCAAAGCACAGAAGGCCGATGTGCTTTGAGGATCCCGGAGCTGGTTTTATGTCCTTACACACTTTGTATGTGAGCACGGAGTGGATGAACTGATTGTGAATTGAGCACTGACTAAACACAATGCCATGATTTCTCCCATAAAAAAAAAACACAGCATATTTCCATGTTAACACTTTGGACACATTTTAATTGTGAAAAATGAAACTTGTGGTGCACAGTAGGAATCAAATGAATTATATATGGAATATACTGCAGAGCCCCTGAGGGGATATTACGTGTCAACAGGCATTTTCTAAATGTATACTGTATTCATTTATTTATTTAAATTTATACAAGTCGATGTATTTTCAAATTGGAAATATTTACTGTGGACAGTTCTCTGCATAGACACCCGTTGTGTGTTAGGGGACCAAACAGCTGTGAATGCACCCATAAGGCTCTATTTTGCACCCCAGTGCAATTGACTTTGTATACTCGTGCTTTTGTCTTTCCTATTTTGCAGTCAGCGCATATTGGAATTTTCCCTCCACAGGTACATGCCTGTAAATTAGGGAATTCGATTGCGCCCACGGGGCGGTTCAGCGAAAAAACGGGGCGTGTTCCGGCACAAACGTTCACTGTTGATATTTTGCAGTTTCAGAAAACAATTCCGCCACAGACCAAGAACTCCCTGGTCTAAAGTCTGTGGCGCAAATTCAGATGCTATTTTAAGGGCGCATGCATGGCCACAGGCCTGCATGAATAAATGCGTTGTACACCAATCTACAGACACCCCCGTGCACAGACGGAAACATTCAAAGCCTTGATAATATTTGTCCATTTCCCGGTTTTGTTCATGCATTGGTCACCTAAAAATTTAGTAGCCTATATAGTACAACATCTGCATGCAATATCTTTACAACAACAACGCCTAATTACGACCTATTAATTTGGACAACTTTATACAGCCCTATATACCTTGTTGTAGCCCATCTGAAATAACTCCAAGCTTTGCTATGTTCCCTCCATCCTTTCATTGTTTTCAAAAAACGTTTTATATCCATGATGGCCTTGAAGTCTTGAGTTAGTGAATTAGCTTAAATCAGCTTATTATGTGCTGTTAACCAGCAACCATAGATAGTACAAGAAGGCAGCAAGTATGGCTACAATTTCTGTAGTTGCTGCATCCATTCATTGTTATTCTCTCTCCTGCTAAAACAAATGTTGTGCGTGCATTAAGTTGATGATAACGTGTTTACAAACTCTACTTTACAGAAAATATTGTACATAGCCTACTATCATGCAGTTAATGGAATACTGTGCAGAGTTGGAAAGTTAGGTCAACTTGGAAACTGTTTCTCGTTGTTGAGTTGCCTGATGGTAAGGAGCCCTTGCTTGGCCGCCTGTGCTGCGCAACGCACACTTCGCTCCTCTCATATACAACGTAGTTCCCATTTCTGCAAACCATACATAATTACAAAGAAAAATATTACCACACGAGGGAAATCAGTGTACTGTCCATTAAGATGTGAAAAAATAGGCATAAATCTAGCGTACACATTTTCACCAATCACGGATGTGTTGATGACATGAATTAGGAAATATTATTGGACTTAAGGAGACGTGATGTTGAACTGCATGCCGATGCCATTTAACCTAAATGCCCCAGCAGCAGCACGGGAGAGAAGAGATTAACTAACAGAAGATATGCATTGTCTATAGAGAGGTAATGTTAGATTACTGTACATTGTACATTGCAAAAATATCACCATGCATTCATAACCTCGTGATTAAGTGAGAGTGATCCCAAAACATCGGAAAGTATGTCTTTGTAACAATTCTGTATTACATTTTGTCAAGAGGAAAAATCAACTGTTCCCAACTTAACAGTGATTATAGCGCTGTGAACGCTCCTGGCTGCGCCTGGCAAATACGGCACCATAATAGCAATCAGCTATGGAACAAGCGTGCCTGTTGTTAAAGGGAATGTGAGATGACGCTCTGATTGGTTTATTGCACGTTACGCCCAAACCACACCCATGATTAATGTAGCTACTTCAGACCACGCCATTTTAGATTTGCGTTGGGCGGAACAGTCAATTATCCCACCGGTAAAATAGCAACAGCGCCTAAGATCCGCCCACAAAGTGACTTGCGTTTTGCGCAAACACTTCCATTTTAGACCATTAAAATAGAGCCCATTGTTTTTCTTACTGGAGGCCAAGCAGTTAAGCTGCATAGTGTCTCTACCTTTTTGTGTTCATCAGGTAAGTTAGTGACCAAGCATCAACACTGCATAGACATCCACAGTGTTTCACAGTGTTTTGTTAACTTTTTTATTCTATCTATGGCAGCCTCAAGACACTTGGCACACTTTCTTGAGACAGACAGTCACCCTGTCTAATAGGCCTATATAGCAGCAAGCAGCAATGACAGGGGGCAAGCCGCCTCGCCAGCAAGAGCTGGTATGGGAACTTGATGTTCTCAGTTCCCATGGTTTGAAATGCATGGTTTAGAGATAGGGTATCCCTAAATCCATTTTTTGTACTGTAGTACCCAGCAAGAATTTATAACTACTTTTACACCCCTGACTACCCCCAGTGAGAGACGGTAGAAACATAATAGGTGCTACTTATTACATTGGTTGTAGGCAACGATTTTACTTCTGCAGGAAATTATTACGTTGGTGGTATTATTACGTTGGAAAAAGTGCAGCTTTGTATTACGGTGGGGAGTTATTACTTTGGTGGGTGTTACAATGGTGACAGGACTATAGATAATTGCGGTTAAGGGTTGATCATTTTCTAGCTCCTAAGACACTGATGCTGATTGTGCCTGGTTTTTCTACTATGCTACAATTCTAGATTCACAGGTATAGAACATTAGCACCATTTTAGTATCAGTATAGAGAGAATATGTTTCTACTTTAGCACTTGAGTTGCTAACCTTGATTAGCCCTCAGAGAGCTGATCTTTGGGATGTAACCAGGAGTGCTGGTTTGTTTTGACCTCCTTCCACATGACCTGACAGAACATCTAACAAGGAGAGAGAGAGAGAGAGCGGGATAATATGTGTGTTAAAACGAACTCAGCACATTAACAGCTCAACTAATCAGAGTGAAGATCTTCCTTGGCTGTAACAGTTTCAGATGGAAGTCCTGATCTGACCAACACAGACACACACACACACACACAGAGCTGTATACTAAAAAGCTCCAGGAATTTTAGCTGTTTTGATGCATTTCCATGATTTCATCATGCATTGAATGCAAGTGTAGATTTTTGCCATTCTATTGGAAATAAAACTATTATGATGCATAGTATTACTTTTTTTGCAATATTTATAAAGACACTTATGATACATTATGCATATGGGCTTCACAGAAGGCACTATTAGAATATTTTCTTGTGATGTTCCTCTCTAGGCCTAACCTGACTCCGCCAGATGGATTTGCTCCGCATATCCATCTGAAAACTTTCCGTTGAAGAACTTTTGGGAAGGGGCGGAAATACTGGTTAGCTGATTGGATAAACGATCTGTCTATCACCACCTTTTTTGGTTATCGACGGGCTAAATCAACCAATTAGATGAACAAAGTGTTCTTCTAATGCCTTTGTTTAACATACAATTAAGTTAGGTAACGTAACTAACGTTAAGATGTTTAACTTACCATTTGTTTGTGACATGAACCTAATCAACGACAATTCCCATCAAGTTTTCACGGTAGGCCCTATACTTCTGAAGTATATTCCTCCATTATGAACTGGAATCGTCCGTGGAGGATGTCTGTGTTGTTTCCTCCCAGCTGCATGGCGGAGACTCATAGCTTCACAGCTTACCCAGGAATACTTTCTAACTTGAATAAAACTTGCGCGATAGCTATGCTCATCTCATCTGTGGATGCCGTCATGTTGTTCGTTGCGTCACCCCTCAACCCGCCTCAAAGCCAACGCTGATTGGACGTTCGTTTGGTGAACTGCTTCAAATTCTCTTTAACGGAAAGTTGCCAGACTGATCTGCGTGTGAAAACCTTAAGCTCGCGAGATCAGGATGGTCTCACGAGGCTACTCTAGGCCAGCTCAGAGCCATAGAAAAAGAGAGTTGCGACACTCTTTGAAGTCGCCGCCACGCGGTCACGTGGTTCACGTACGCTTCAACAGTTACAAACAGCTCTTTGCGTGTCGTGTTATTTCAATGGGCAGTCGTGTTATTTCAATGAGCAGCGAGTGCGTTATTGAACGGGAAACATTACAAAAAAACAACAACGAGTGTTATTACGTGTTAGCATGCTTATATTATAGTGTCAATTATATATTGCGAGTATAATTAGTTTGCAACATCGATCTAAAATAGTTCTTTGGCAGTTCTAACATTGAACGTTTGTTTCCTTGCTGGACATGAGCTGTTATTAGATTCCTACATTTGCCTGTACCACGCTACATATACTTTACTTACATTGTCAAAACGTAGGCTATGCATATTTTGTATCCTTTTTGTGTGTGGACATTAGATTCAGTGTCCTTTTCAGTTCGTTTGGTGAGATGAAGATGAAGGTGCCCCCCCCCCCCCCCCCCAATCTACCACACAACTTTGATCATTGTAAGATTAGCAATAAACATCTATCAAATGTATGAATAGCATTCAGTAGCCTAACCGCTTACATTTTAAAACTTTGATCAATGCATTATATCTGTTCAGTTATTTTAGAGAAATAGCTTAAAGGTGCCCACACAGCCTTGGTAACATTTGACTAAGCCATAAACATGTCAAAAACACATAGGCTAAATAAGAATCAATAACAACTTAAATGTGAAAATTTTGATTAATACGGCAAGATAAGACACCCCTGCCACTGTTTCAATAACACACTTGTAACTCAATAAGCAATCAACTATTTCAATAAAATACTTATAACTTATATTTCAGCCGGCTGGTGAGACTACAGCATGAAAAGGATGACTGATACATGTTAAGTTTTCAATAGAATTTTTATTAGGTTTTCAATGTGTGTTTAAAACAAGAACAGGAACAAATGCAAAAAAGACTGGGAGGAAGGTATGGTGACACTGCAACATAAAAAGGTGGTCTGACACTCATTTAGGTTTCCAAAAAATAAAAAGATTTCAGTTTCTAAAGTTTGAACAACAATTGTGTGTGAACTACACAAAAGACACAATGTGGAAGGGATGGCAGCCCTCCGTGTACTCTGTACACCTATAAGAGGGACATGGTAAGGAGGATGCAACACATTTGGCTGGAGTCGGGAGTGTTATGGAAGGTGTGGAAGATGCTGGATCAACACAACTCCATTTGTGTAAGGGCCCCATCGTGTGGACCTCAAACATAAATGATCGTATCTGACCATTCCAGTCATATATCGCACACCCTTCTTGTCCTCTGCATCCTTGGTCCTGGATAAGCAGAACAGGCACAGTGGAGAATGGAGGGAGAGAACAGAGCAGGTAACACTCAGGTAACACAGAAACCTAAGCAAGAGGCCATCTCCAGCAAGTTTTACATACACATACACAGCCGACCATTTGCAAGGCTGGTTGGGGGTGCCACAAGTCCACACAAAACTATAACAATAACAACATGAAGAATTTTGTTGGGGATTACTTTCAGAGTGATCTATGCCCTATTAACCTGACCACACTTTTCAGTTATCCAAAAAAAGACATTTGTCCTACTTACAAAGATCACTGACCTAATGAAAGCCAATGCCCTCTTGTCACGTCAGTCTCTTCCATGCAAACTTCGCTATGTATTTGACAAATTACTTGGCAGACAAAGCAATTAAAATTATTACACCAAGAACACCAACACGAAATGTAAAATTACTGAAAACTAAATTAACTGAAACCGATCATCAGTTGGAGCAAAAACTCCTACTGTAGGCTACTATGCAGACGCTACTGTCCCACGACCACGCTCGTGCCACACTCGCCTACTGCTTGTGCCACTGTCCTGTTTGGAACAGTGATAGTGGCACAGGACTGGGCTGGCAAGGGACACAAGAGCCACGCACCAGTAACAACAACAATAACTTATAAATAGTCTAGGTTTTGCTCCTACTGCTTCCCCTGAAATACATAACTGAAATCCCCTCTTTCACAAGTCGTGGACACTAGCCTACTTCATGTCATGTTCAGCCCACGGTTCAGTTCATAATGCCATAAAACTTGCCATCTAGCAAGCTAATCTATATCAGACAATAATCACATTAATTTCCTCGATTTTTCACCTGAAGAGCGTTAATCACAAACCCATTGATAACCAGCACATCTGAATATAGAGTTACCATGCTGTATGAAATGTATTTTATCAAGATAAAGTTTGTGTTCCCCCCCTCATAGCATGTCTAACGTTAACACTATGTATGTGAATGAGCTGACTAGCTAACATAAGCTAGTAAGATAACGCAATCAGGTTTGAAAAATATAGCATTATAAACATAATAAAAACCTGTTGACAACCAACCTATCATCTAAAGTTCCCCTACTACAATAGGCTAACCAAATGTGTTTTGTCTGAAATTCATTATTGACGTAGGAACATTATCTTTAAGCTAGCCTCTCTCCACATCAAGGTTTGCAGGCTAACTTTTGGCTTTAAAATTTCGGTCAACATTTAAGTAATAAATATCAGTTAAACAAGCAGCACAAAAACCTCAAAGAACAATACCAGTATCTACTAGTGCAGTTGGTATAGGAAATGCATATGTCAATTGAAAAAACGTTGAACCTTCGTCTACTTACCACTGACAATATCAGGCAGAAAGCAATGGAAGTGAATAGGGCTAAAGCGTGAATGTCGAAGTTAGGAACTTTTGAGCTCTGCATAACGCCGAAGTAGCCTGGAAAAAGCGCCGCCATTGTTTCCTATGGAAGTCTATGGGAGTGTCGCCACTCTGTTTTTCTACTGCTCTGGTTCTAACGTGTTCATATAGAGATGTGTACGACAAGCTGTTTCTCACGGTCAGATCCTTGGAGTAGATACGTCCGTAAGTGTTCTAAGCAATTATTGTCCGAGATAGTGTATGTAAACACTCATGAAAATGCCTCTGTTATAATTCTAAAAATAAGGAAATATAAAAAGTTTACTTTTGATTAAGAACGCATGCACGACTAGCGTGCTAATTTCTACTCATAGCTTGCTAATGTAGCTCGTAGTTATCGTCGGATATAATTAGCATGTTGCTTGTGATATGAAAAATACACTTAAAACACATTGTAATTTGACATATGGTAATTTGATGTCTTTCTGTTTATTTTTATAGTTTTACGAGAAAAAAGAATGAGCAACAATGTAATGAGTGAAAGAACTGGACAGGCATGTTTTATGGACCAGTAAAATTCATTGAAGAAACGTTCTGGAGCTTTATTCATTCCACATTCTTCAGTTAGCTATCTGTCTGCGCCTTGCAAGGACGCAATTGCTAGGACAGAATACAGTATGTCCCTCTATCTCTATCCTTCCCTCTCTCTCTTTCACGCTCTCTCTCTCTATCTCTCCAGTGTGAGTTTTCTTGAGCAAGGATAGCACCATAGCTGGCGGTTTGTTGGTGTGGTTTGTTTGGTGCCTGCCCTCTGCGCTGGAGACATGGCACGTTGCCAGGGGCGCAGGCTCTGCTGGCGACCCGGGCAGGCTGGCGTTGATATAAAGCATTTAATAACACTTTAATTACATGCCTCCGGTCTTGCCTCGCACCATCAGGGCCTCACTCTGTCACCAGACAACGCTGATGAGAATGTCTTCTCTGTTGCCTATGGGGGTATGGACACACACACACACACACACACACACACACACACACACTTTCTTCCTTTCTACCCCACTATGTGTCTGTTTGTATGTGTGTGTTAGAGAGAGTAGACTAGGTGTGAGTGACTGTTATTTTTAAAATTATAAACTTGAGTGTGTCTATGTGACTAGCAACTATAAGGACGAGATTTCTTTATTCCTGAAATTTAATATTTAATTTAATCAAATTTAATATTGTGTTGTAATACAACAACATAACCTTGTTTCTTCCTCGTTGTTAATGCTATATCTTTGTTATTTTCAGTAGCTGAAATGACATTTTCCCAGTGTGGAGACCTCCGCAGCTCTGCAAGAGGAGAGGAGGATTTCTCTCTCTCTCTCACTCTCTCAGTCACTCATTCTTTCACTCACTCACAAGATCATTAACTCACAGGGACACACATACACATGTCTATGTACATGCTTACGCAAGACACACCTGTTTGTCCCTGAAATGTGTTGAAACATATTTTTGACTGTGTTCTTCCAAATTGTGCTATCAAAGCGCCTTGTCTAATCCCATCTGTTCAGTGATTTCTCATCACACTTCCTCATGTTTTATTCTACCCCCACCCCCACCCCACCCCCAACCCCGATCTCCTCTTGGCTACGGAGTCCGTAAATGAGGCCTTAATTCATTATCTTAACTGGGACACCATACATTAATCATTACTCCTAGCTGGAGTGACATATACACTGATGGCATTATCATTTACATAAACAACTGGATTGTTTATGGTGGGAGCTGCTCTGAAGCAATGCTCGCTGCACCATTCGTTTAATTAATTTGAGCATTTTTAATGCTTTACTGTGTGGATGTGTGTGTGTTTGTGTGTGCGTGCATGCGTGTCTGTATACATGGGTGTACATTTGTGTGTTAGTGCCTGTGTGAGAGTATGGGTGGGTATGCGTCTGGCTCTTCGTGATATCAGTGTATTTTCATGCTTGTATTTGATGATGAAATATAGGCTACAGTACTTGTTGAGTTGTGGGTGTGTGGAGGCATGTGTGTGTGTGTGTGTGTGTGTGTGTGTGTGAGTGAGCATGTGTGTGTGAGTGAGTGAGTGTGTGTGTGTGTTTGCATGTGATTGTGTGCGTGTCCATGTGTGTGAGTTTGTGTGTCGGTGCGTTACTAATCAATAACCTGTGAAAGCTGCATTCCGTGCTTGCTGTGCCAAGGCATAAATCTTTTCAGTGGAATCTTCTCACACCCAAAGTGCCTGCCTTTTCAAAGAGATGTGGAGGCTGCTTGTGCTAGAAAAGAAGGTGATAAGCAGACGTGTGCATGTGCACATTAGTCTGTGTGTGCGTGTGTGTATTTCTCTCTCTCTCTCTGTGTGTGTGTGTGTGTGTGTGTGTGTGCGTGTGTGTAATCACCCACGGGAGACGGTGCCTAACTGCTCTTAAAAGGCCGGGTGGGCGTACAAGGCCCCTGAACATGAATAAAGCATAGACCTGCTCACTGCGTGTCACCCCGCCGCCACCGAGGCATGGGCGCTTGCACATGCCTGCAGATACAATGCTATCACTCTCTCCGTCTTTCCCTCCCTGTTCACTCTGTCACTCCCCCTCTCCTGTAAGTCTCTCCGTTCCTCCTTTCACTCTTTTTTTGTGCTTTTATTTCTTCCTTGGTCCTCATCCTTCCCTTCAGCAGTCGCTCCCCCTCTCTTTCTGACTTACAACTCTATCTTTCTCTTTTCAGCCGCTCTCTGATTTTATATGATGGGTTTACATCCAGAGGGCAAACGTCACACCAGAGGGTTGCTAAATATTTGCTCTCTCTCTCTCTCTCTCTCTCTTGCTCTCTCTCTCTCTTGCTCGCTCTCTCTCTCTCTCTGTTTCCCTCTGACTATTTTTGGTTGGATACGGTGAATCCGTGTAGGAGGATGGATGGAGCTGTGACTCACAGAAGAGAGAGAGAGAAAGAGAGAGTGAGAGAAAGAGAGAGTGAGAGAAAGCATATTTACCGACAAGATGCAGCCTGAGCGATTTGATTTCTCTCTCCCCATTAACGTTTGGCATACGCAGCAGATGGGGTAGGTGTCGAGAGCAGGGACGGCCCCCACACAAATTCGTCAGGTCTGGAGAACCGCTCTCCTCTCCAGTTGCAGCCTTTACTCTTTCCTCCACCGCCTCCTCCTCTTCCTCTTCCTCTCCCTCATGTCTGAGAGAAAGAGAGAGAGAGAGAGAGAGAGAGAGAATGGAGGTGCTTGATGTTGTGCAGTTGATCAGTGATGGCTGAAGAACAGCAGTGGTTGAACTGCGTGGGGAGCCTTTAACACGTGTGAGCTCCCCACAGTTTGGCTAGGCTTTGAAAACTCTTCAAACCAATGGCTCTTTAGGAGAAGGGCTCTTCAATTCAAACCTGAGCTACTTTTTTCAAGCCTGTGAATTTGGATGAATGGTTTGACAAAACATGTTTTTTTTAATGGTCATAAAAAGGTCTACATGGCCTTTGGTTATGAATAAGACCATTCCTGTCCAACAGAATGGCAAGTTAATGAATAGAAACTGTTGCTGAACTAGCTTTTTTCATTTGAATGAATTCTTGTTAAGTATTCTGACATTTCTATTTAAAAAGACTCACACATGCATGGCTCTCACACAGGTCCGCATGTAACACATCTCACACACTTCAGAGACAAAACAAGTCTTGTACAGAGAGGGGTCAACACGGACCTCCCAACACAAATGCAAGCATTGACGCATGGCTCTTTCTGTGTGTGTGTGTGTGTGTGCACTGGTGTGTGTATTCTGCTCTCAAAGACATTTTTATTTATTATAGCTTAGCTTATTTAGATAAGAGATTCTGGCCACCAGAGTCTTGCTGGGTGTGCCAGGATATATGTGTGCATTTGTGTGTATGTGTGTGTGTGTGTGTTCCTAAAAGGTTCACGCCAGTTCACATTTCACACCATTATTAGTTTCATTACCCACCGAGTCTGCACTTAGCTCCTGATATTCCCCATCGGTAATAATAGACTCCTATTTCAGAACAAGCATAGTGCTTTCCTCAAAATTACACCTCCAACGGCTCTATTTAGAATTATATGCCCCAGACATCACATAACAGACAGCTTATACCATAACACACCAAATTTTCCAAATCTCTGGTTCTATTTTATGTCTTTCATTATGCCTTTAGGGTAGAAGGTTGAGGGACTAACAGAAATGGCTTACAGTAACTGTTGCTGCAGACCTGGGTTGCTCTCTCCATATTTATTTTACATTGGTGACAAGAATGGGTTTGACCTTACTCTTGGCTGGCTCTTGCTCTTCTGAGCATTTGTACTTCCATGGAACTGTATGGTGCACTATGTAACACTACAGTGGTGAGAAAGAGAATTAGTGATTTCTTTTCTTTAGAATATTCAAGGTTGTGTGTATCTGTGTGTGTGTGTGTTTGTGTGTGTGTGTGTGTGTGTGTGTGTGTGTGTGTGTGCGTGTGCGTGTGCCTGTGCGTGTGCATGTGTGTTTGTGTGCGTGTGTGCATGTGTGTGTGACGGGAGAAGTGACAGGCCTTTAGGTCTATAAAAAAATAAAAAATAAAGGCTGATTTTTGTGGAATTAGATGAAGAATGAAGCAGGGCTGGTATTGACTGTGGTCCTAGGTTGGATAGTATATCAAGACAGGGAGGTCAGGTCTCTTTCATTGATTGTAATCAGTAATGATCAGCTAGTAAATTAGAAAATCATTAAGAGCACACCAGCTACATCAGAATATACTGTGTGATGTTTGGCATACAGATATATGCATACGCGCGCGCGCACACACACACACTCACTGACTGCGCCTCTAGAAAGTGACTTGGGTTAAGACGTTGGGTTGTAATTTGGATAATTTGGGTTGTCCTGTGTGTTAGTCATTGTTCTGCTATCAGATATCTCAGAATTAATTATCCTGTTGCTTATAAATGACCCTGATTATCACAGGAGCGCTACAAATCGTTTGCACCCAACTTATGTTAGAGCAGAGGTTTGAAGCACTGGACACTGACATGGCTAGAGAGTGGTGTTTTGCAAGTAAGCAAAAAAAAAATGCTTGTCCTCGTACCCTCTGAGGTAATGTGTATGCTTTCGTTTTGAAAGTAGTAGCTTCCTCGCCTCAACCGCACTTTAAAAAGTGCATTCCCTCTACCGGTCCCGTTATCAGCCTTACACCTCTCTCGCTCCTCCATCTCTCCTCACCCTCCACCCTCTCCTCCCCTCTTTTAATTTCCTGCTGTTGGGCTTATGTAGCAGTCTACCATTGCTAATAAAAATGGCTTTGCCAAATCAGCGCGATGCTCTTTTATCACGCTTTGCATGTGGGGATGCTCAAGCTTGCGGGGAAAGAGAATTGGAATGGTGTTTTTTTTCCCCAAGCTGTCTCACCCCTCATCTCTCTCTCTCTCTCTCTCTCTCTCTCTCTCTCTCTCATTCCTCAGAGCTCCAGGGCTTTTTTTTTTTATTATTACTGATCGGACAGCTTCCCTTTGTACAGAGTCTGGTCCAATATCTTGCCCTGTCCCTGCTCCCTGTTTAATACACACACACACACACACACGCACACACGCACACACGCACACACACACACACAAGAGAGAGACGGAGAGAGAGAGAGTCTGACAGGAGCATGCTGGCTGTGCATTGTAGATTAGATATTTTTACACTTCTGCAATCAGTAGGCTATGCTTAATTAAGAGCCTTGGAAAACAATACTTGACACGAGGCTCAGTAGAAAGATGAAACTGTTTTATCTTACAATAGTGTGATCTGCTGTGGACTGGTGCAGTCACGCTGGGCAAGAGGAGGACAACAGCAAGGGATGAGGGAGGAGGGAGAGATAAAAGGCAAGAGCCTGAAAGAGAGTGAATCGAGGAGATAGTATAAACAGACTGATTGCCCAAGTCCACAGCCGTTACCCTTGTGTTTGAATGCAGGGCATGAACATCATAGGTGCACTCACAAGGACAAACACAAGCACAAACAGACAGACATGCACACACACACACACACACACAGACACACAAATGCACGCACACACACACACACACACACACACACACACACACAACTACACACACACACACACACACACACACACACACACTAATACCAACAGAGAAGGGAGAGCAAAGGAGAGCAAAAGCTTTAGACCTAATCCTCCAGTCACATTAAAATGACTGTATGTCAAATGATTTTAACACAATGTTTAATTCATTCTTGTTGCTTGGCAGTTTATGGTTTTGATTTCAAACAATTGGAAATTGGACACCAGCAATTATGCAAATGTATTGTGTGTGTGTTCACACAGGTCAAGCTAGCTTGTCCAGCAGATTTGGATAAATTGCATCTGCTGCTAAATAGGCCTAAAATCTGGGTCACACGTATCAGTGACTGTGATACAACTACCACCTTGACAACATTACGTAACATTATGTAGCCCTTTTGGCATTGTAACTGATGACGACAGACAGACCACTTACTTTTTTCTTACAGAACCCCAAGGCTAAAACAGTAACACTTTTTGTCTAATTTTCCTCAGCTTTTTTGTATATATAGGAAAGGGACTTAATAGTTGGGCTTTGCATCATTTCTCTGACAAAGGTCGGTGACCGTCACAACCTGTGAGCCCAAAGATGTGAAAATAGGATCCAAAAGCAGACACAGTAAACTGAGGCTGTGACAAGGTATTGAAGTTTTAATGAGTCTCTTAAACAGGCAGCCAGACAAAGATCAGAAGCCAGAGACAGTTGAGAGTTTGTAATCCAACACTCAGTCCAAAACAAGGGTACACGTGATGAACTAGTAAACCAGACAGCTAGGATAAAAACAGACAGTGGTAAAGGATTCAAACTGGGAAAACTCACAGACCGAGAAGGAAACAGTTCAAAATCCACCAATACCAAAAATCCCCCCCAAAAAAGAAAAGAGATTCAGAGCAGCAGGCGAAGAAACAGCGTCTGAGTCAAAACCATTGAAAGCACCAGAGCATGAACCCTTGAGCAGAGAATATGAGATCAGTGGTGAGACACCAAATACACAGAAAAACGCAGACATCCAAGGAGACAGGCAAAGAATGTAATCCAACAAATATGCAAAAGCCACTTGTTGTGAGAGCAACACATACTGTAAGAACATGAACATTAGCATGGCTAGGATATCCCAATGAGGTGACCCAGCAATGAGTGAATCTTCAAGCAAGGTTTAAAAGGCGAACCTGACCAAGTGAGTAGTCAGAATGTGCAATGTTGCACATGTGTGCAATCAGAAGTGCTAGTGTCACTTATCAGAAACCCAGGAAGTGCAAGATCAGGACAAAACAGAGTAGACCAGGCACAGAGAAAGCATGAATCAGAATCTGGAGATCCTGGGCAGGATTGTGACAAGTAACATGGAGACTGACTAATACCATTTGCTACTGTATATAAAAAAAAAGAAACACATTCTTTAAGTTTAGTTTATATACGTACAAGGTAACAAGGTAATATACAACACAACTACCTCTATTTTTTTTTTTATATATATGTCCTATATTTCTATTTTGATACATACATGTTCTATATTTCAGTCTTGCACTTTAATTTAATGTTTATTGTCTATGGCTATGTCCATAGTATGTCTATGTCTGTATTTAAAGCATGTCTATGTCTGCATGGGAAAGTAAGAAACGAAATTTAAATTCTTTGTATGACCAGTGCATGTAAAGAAATTGACAATAAAAGCCGACTTGACTTGACTTGACTTGAGGTAACATGATTCTGACCTATGCTGTGTATTCTGTGCTTAGTGGGTAGTTACACTGTAACAACAGCTATATAAAGATGTGAGTCTCTGTCTTTACATGTAAAACATGCCAAAACATACTGACAGTGGACAGTAGTTTTGAAAACCTACTAACTGACAATCACCAACAAAGACAAGGACAATGCAAAGAGATATGCATCTGAATGTATTAATGGACAACCACAGGGCACCTATCAAATGATATGGCTATGATATGATATGGTTTATTCCATCCATCAGGAAGCACACCTGTGTGTGAAGAGACCTTCAAAATCATCAAAACATCAGCAATCACTCTTGTAAACAACTAGCAGAAGCATTTGAAGTCGCAGCAACAGCAAGATAGTTGGAATAGATTTTTCAAACACAGGCAAAAGCAAACCAACGCCTGTCGTTGGAGATAAGCTAGCCAAAGGGCTGAGATTGTTATTCCAAGCACCCCTGGATGCCCAAGAGCAGTGTGTGA
The DNA here is from genome assembly GCF_018492685.1 of Alosa sapidissima. NCBI lineage: Eukaryota > Metazoa > Chordata > Actinopteri > Clupeiformes > Clupeidae > Alosa > Alosa sapidissima. The sequence goes on along the minus strand of NC_055967.1, from coordinate 10,305,996 downwards.
ACACGAGAATTGTGCGCTCATGTTTAATGCTCTCTGATCTGAGTGGCTGTGTACTGACAGGCAGAACTCGACTCGACTGGACACTGGAAGTAGCCAGCATAAGTAACGTCAAATGGTGTGTGATATTTACACTAATGCCACGTAGTGTCGTGTCAGCGAGAACATTACAACCGACGGGATTATATAACCAGCCTGATGTAAGAATGACAAGTTGGTCTCCCGCCGGTGGGGATGGTGGTGATGGTGGTGGGGTAGGTGTCGCGGCGGCGTGGAAATTTGTGTGGTGAGGGGGCCGTGGTGTGATTAGTGTCAGCGGGGGAAGATGAGTGTGAGTTGGGAGAGACTGCTGTCTGATTAGTGCCTCCATTATCTACTCCATTCATGATGAGGGCCAGAGGAAGACGGCCGACCCCGGGACGATGACACTTCAGTCTCGGCGGCAGTCTCCGTCCGTGTGCGTGGTCACATTAAGAATTTACGCGCCACATGACCATTAATCTATGCCGTCGCTGCTTATCAGGTCCAATATTTAGTAGGCCTGATGAGGACATTCATATTTTAGACGTGACCGTTTCTCATTACTTGACTGTGTTTTAAATATTTCAGTTATTACATATGTGACAAAAGCAGACTGGCTGGAGAGAGGGAGGGTGGGGGATCTGCCATCAGAGGGGAGTGTTGTCATATTTTGTCTTGTCTTGACATTATCAGTGTTGATTAACATTGTATCATCTTTTGGCATCTTTTGGTATGATTTCATATCAAAGTATGTTTGATGTAGGAGGCATTTGTCCCGGTTGATCTGAGTGAAATGAGCTACAGTTAGATATAGACAGTTAAAACGTGAGTTATACACACATAAGAATGGGCAGTTGCAAAGGTAGGGAAGAGCAAGCCTGCAAGCAAGAGGAAAGATAATGAGCAAGATTAGAAGCGCAATATACTGTAGGAGAGGGGGACTGCCAGGGGTTATAAATCAACCACAGAGAGGACAGAGTGGACTTGTATGTGTGCTTTTGTAATGAGAGGAACTGAGATCTGGGAGAAAGGGGAGATACAGATAAAGGGGAAGGTTTCTAGTGTTTATCGAGCTTCTGAGTGTATATGTGTGTGTGTGTGTGTGTGTGTGTGTGTGTGTGTGTGTTTGCGTGTGTGTGAGTGTTGTGAGGGGGTGTTAAGTGGAGGCCACACAGCTCGCCATGAGACAAAGCCTCTCCGGAGCATGGGAACGCGCTCCTCTCCCGCTGTGGCCCTTTCTGGACGAGCCCACCTCAACGGCCCCTGGAGAAGCATCCCAGCCGTCCACAATGGGTCCACTCTCTCCTTGCTCTCCGCTCCCTGTCCTCTTCTCCTCCCTCAGGCCTCTCCTACGCTGGCCATTCCCAGAGCCGCACTCGGCCGCGGCCAGCCCCAAACACTTTCCCAGAGCTCCTTGAGCGGCCCACTGTCCCGGCACCTCGGCCGCCACAATGGCCACAATCGGCCACGAATTTCAATGTCCAGATTAAGGAGGGCCAAGGCCCATCAAAGGAGGGGCGCTTTGTGTCCATTCATCTCGCCCACTTGAGGGTTTTTAGAACCCCACACAGAGCTGAGGCTCGCCTGTGAGAACGGGAAGTCTTCAAGCTCTAGTGGTGAGGGGTGATGAGGGGTGGGTAGCTGTTTTGACAAACCACAAGTCCTCTTGCATCAACCCACCACTGAGGCAGCAGGCTGATTTTCTTGTTTTAGTCCAATTATGAAAATGCTTCCAGAATAGTTCCTCCCAGCTCTGGCTCTCGTCAAACGGCCTCAAGCTGGAAGGGTGTGAATGGGGAGCTGACATTTCCGACCCCTTCTCTTTAATCTCTGAAGGGAGGGGGTGGGGATCTCGGCATATTCACACACAATCCTTTCCGAAAAACATCCATCTTATTCAAAGTCCTCTGGAGGCAGAGCAGATCCATTTCAGAGTTCTCTGTGACGACTGTGAATCACTCACTGTGAGCTCCTCTGACTCAGCCCTAGACGGACTGAGGGGTGGCTGCATGTTCCAGCATAACAGATGTGTGTCCCATCCTTCCATTTAGTCATTTTGTTGATGTGATTGACTGACTGTGGTGTTATTTTGGGCGAACCCTGTTAAATTATGAAGAAGTGGGGGTCTGACGTATTTCAATCTCGTTTCGCAAAACTAGTCCATCAGATCACAGCGCAGACTCCCCAGTTCCCCAGTTCACCCCCATCCTCACCCCAACCCCCACCAAACCCAATTAAAACCTTCATCTTACATTCATTAAAATATTAAAGCCAGGATAAGATTCTCATCCATTCAATTAAGCACACTTCAGGCTTCAGAGCACATCTCATTCCCTGGCAAAGTCCTTCTGGTCACTTTTTTACAAAGAGCAGCCCACTTACCCTTTGGGCTTCATTAGGTTATGCGGAACAGTGCTGTACCATTTGGACAAAGCAGTATGGTCAAAGCCGTGCAGCCTCTTTGGGGAGAGGGGAATCTCTTTAAACAAATGATTTCTCAGAGACCAACCGATATGATTTTTAAAGTCACTGGTACAAACTCTCTCTCTCTCTCTTAACACAGGTGGAATGAGAGCCACAGATAAAAAAAACTCAGAATAAACGAATTAACAAACATAAAAATCAGTCAGCATTCTGAATTGAACTGCAACATCAACACCTGCTGTGCTAAAAATTGCAAATTGGCTCACTGTGAGAACTTAGCTGTGAGACTGGGCTCTTCCTTTTGTTGTGATTACAGTTGGTTTAACACTGTTTGACATGGTGATATGTTCTGCGATGTCTCAGAGGTGGCCGCGTGCCATGAATCACTGCCGAGAGTGACCAGTGAGCGAGGCATTAGACGCTGCTTAGAATGACAGCTTTTCCTTCATCTCTATTGGTTGGTGATGGATGGATGTCTGAGGGTCACAGAGAATCGCATTGCTCACTGACCTGCGTCCCGCATTGCTAACCCCGCAGAGATTTTTAGTGCCACAGAAAATCAAAGTGTGTGTGTGTGTGTGTGTGTGAAAGAGAGAGACAGGACTTTAATCAGCCAAACTCCATGTGTTAATTATCCACAGGCGACACATCTTTAATTATGAATCCTACTGATCACTGATAAATAGAATGGCACAGTAAAACCATTCCTGGGTTTGTGAGGTGTAAACACTGTAGGGGTGTTGCAGGCTTAACTGTGCAAGTGTGTTATCACATTTGTTGCATATTAAAGTTTCTTTTCATGATCAGGATATAAACTTGACTGAGTCAATAACACAATTATAACTAAATAGGTGTCTGTAATCAGTTGTTTTAAGGAGTTAATGCAGTAGAGTGGTCTAGATTAGTGGCTGAATAATGATTGAAGGGCTGTTGTCTAAAAATGGTCTTGCTGGTGCTGAGACAGAGAACTTTTGTGTTGCACTGATGCATCTAAGCCAGACGGACCAGCACCTCACACGGCTACTCAAGTAAACAGGAAATCGATGCGTGAGGTCATCCACACAGCGGTTGCCATGGTGATGGAGTTGAACTGGCCGGGATTCATGACACAGATCTGGGTGTCCTCCCATCATCACATCGAAAGATATTAGTCTCACTCAGACATGTTGCACACCAGAATCCGACACTAGGTTCATACAATGAACTTGTTCTGTGACATCTTTTATGACATCTTTTTATGTGTAAAATCTATATATATCATATATCTTTATTATATAGCAATAGACTTGCTAAATGTGGATTTATTATAGAAAATGTAAGCTTTTACTTGAAAATCCATTAATTCTCCCCAAATTACAATTGTTGTGGTCAAAATTATGAAATATTATGAAAATATTTTAATTTGCACAAGCTCTCTGTCTCCTAATAAGCATACATCCCACATGACCTTAAATATCAGCATAGGTTCTGATCTGAAGAATGAGAGTAGTGAATTGTTCAAATGACTGCAGATATTCACAGGCTGGAATCAATATGGCGATGTGTGGCACTTCCCTCCTCCACCAGATAGTCTAATGACTGTGATGGATTGTTGATGGTCTGAAGCAGTTGTACGTCCTACTTACTCACATGGATCAATAGGCTTTTCGAGCGTTAGACATGGAGACAAAAAACATGAGTTGCAGGGAAAAGAAAAAACTGTTAACTGTGCATTTTAAAAAGCACCGAGAAAATGATATGAGGATAAAATAATAAAATATTTACTGGATAAAAATAATTAAAATAATACTGGATAATACTAGCATTACATAGCCATCTACTGATGCCATTCCCATTTTGTGAAGTATAGTGCAAAAGCCTAATTATATGAACTTTTGTAACCCTAGGTGTAGCCCATACCCAATGGCGACACTGAATCTCTAGTGCACTAATCAATGTGTCATCAATGCACTGCTCTCTGCTTTAGAGAATACTTTTCTCACTCCATCAATCCTTATCAATACTTGTGTCAGAGCAAAAGTCATGCGAACATCTCCTACCACACAGATCTCTTCTTTACTTTTCAGAACAGATTAGTCCCATAATAAATATAGATTCAGTGGTTAAAGTGGGATTTGGCAGGTGGGGGAACCCTAAAATCCAGTGTCGGTGCAACGGGGAAAAATTACCATAATCGTGGTGTAGCAATACTTTTTGGACAAGAATTGCTAGCTTCTTAGTCACCTCTGTACAGATTAAAAAAAGAACTCACCATTTATTTTAACAATATCATCGCGCTATATTGTTGGTATGAAAGAATATAGTTATTATAAATGTATCTGAGGTGGCGGAACTGCGGAACCCCCCCCCACTTTAACCCTGTATAGTATAATTAATCAGCATTGATCTTTTTACAGTAATGCCACAAGGACGGACTTTCTCTCTTATTCTCTTTCTCTCACGCTCTGTCCCTGTGCTACCCTCTTTTCTTCTTAAGCCTGCATTTTATGTATTGCTATGCATTTGCAAATGTGTGAATGATAAAACAAAGCATGCACACACACAATCTGTTGATGCATGCAATAAGTATGACCGTGTTTTGGGCATTGCCTGGCCATGACACAGACCATTCTTCAGGCTTTACAGATAAAACCTCGTTCTACCCCTATGGCTCTGGAATCCTCTCTCTCTTTCTCCCTACCTCTCTGAACCCGAGGGTGTTTGATTGCACCGATGGATGAAAATTCCAATGAGACGACATGACGTGCACACCCCTACAGAGCACCAGCACCACCAGCCCTGCTTCCCACTGCTTCTGCCACTGTAACACCTTTGGTGTTGAGCGGGGGGTGGGGGTGGGGGGGGGGGGGGGTGTGGGGGGTTGGAGCGCAGACATCTGCCCCCGCCCTGTGTCCCCCGGCCCACGGGCCCCCGGCAGCCATCACACACACGCATGCACGGACACACGCACGTGGCGTCCACAGCTGCAGATTGGCGCTGCACTTTGTGTCTCGACAGCTGGGGTGAAAGTCTGGGGCTGCATGGAGTGGTGCTGGAGAGCCATTACAGGCTCATGGCTGCACTCACTAGAAAGCATTAAACAGCACGGCACTACTGCAAGGGTCAATGTGGAGTACATGCTACACTAGAGTGTTTATAGTATGCGCCCATTGATCACTGTAGGCTACATCCTTGATAACGCATAAGAACATTTACAGTATTTTATGATTCAATTGATGAATAAGTCTTCACAAATGGAGTACAATAATGTGAATGATAAACATTTAAGAAGCCATTGATAAGAAAGCTAAGCATGAAGGCCACTTTTACTGTCACCATCACCTTAACCTACCATTATATCTGCATGGCAGATTCAGTGGATTTTGTTTCTTCTTGTGAGAACAATTAGAGGCAGATGACCAATGAATGTTGGTTATATTTGGAGATGGTCCCTGTGGGACTGAACAACATGGTTGCCTCGTAGTCGCCTTCAACTGACTTCAATAACGAAGTTCAATAAGAAAGATTTTCAATTTAAAGTCCTGGCCCAGAGAGAGAGAGAGAGAGAGAGAGAGAGAGAGAGAGAGAGAGAGAGAGAGAGAGAGAGAGAGAGAGAGAGAGAGAGAAAGAGAGGGAGAGAGAGAGGAGAAAAAGGGGAAAAGAAAGAGCATTTCGAAAATTCTGAAGCATGCATCAGTCTGGGAACTCAGGTGGAACCCAATGAAAATTAACAGAACAAGTGCCCTGAAGATGATGGAGAAAAGCAATAGCAGAACTTTTTTGTTTTATCCCACCTTGTGGTTCGACAGAATGGGCTTAGGATACCTCAGTCTAGCGAAACATGCTGTGTCCCTGAGAATGGATTATGTTTAATAGAGTTTCTGTCTTATCACAGATTTGTTTATCTAGGTTTTAATTTAGCATGTGACGCACCACTTATTTTTGTCATTTTGCCCCACAAATCTGCAATTATGATATTATCCTATGATTGCTTTGATCCATTAATCCCCTTGGCAAACAAACAAGCCTGTTTCCATCTCAGTGCATCTACAGCGCAACACTGTGGGCTAAGCTATCGCTCTTGTCCAAGCTACTCTGACCTCTGTTATTTTTAAACACAACGTTGCAAGCATGGGCGTAGATTTGCGTGGGGTCCGAAGCAAAAATAATTCAGTGGAAATGCATGGATTCCAGTTGCTGCTACTGGAAGAAACTGGAATCCATGCATTTCCACTGAATTATTTTTGGAATCTGATCCCTTATCATACCTGTTCATTCTTACTCGTTGCTCGACTTATCGTGACTAAATTCAAGATGGCTGCAAACGCTAAACTTCGTGAAGATACTGTCTGTATAAATCGTCTTGTAAGTAAACTACCAGTGCTTTTTCAAAGTTCTCAATGTCTCGTTTTAAATGTCAGGGCCCTCGGAAGTCTACCAATGAAGTGTGGAGATACATTGAGCCTCGTAAATGGGTGTAAAACAGTGATTTATTTGCATGGCTAGCCCGATGCCGAAGCACCACTATTGAAAAAGCTGTTGGTAGCATCGGCTAACTAGCGCCAGATTTTGGAGTGCAGGGGACAAGCCGAGATGGGCTATGAGACATACGTTCACACTCGGTATCATGTTTCAATACACTTTAGGTCAATATCACACCGGAATTCTCCTTTAAATGGATGTTGGAATCAACCAAATACCAGCTAGTTCAGCTATATTGCGCTAGCAGATTTGTGTACTATGACAATGGTTACTAGGAAAGGAAATGCATGCGTTTAACCAGCAATGCAATGTTTGCTAAAATGAATGAAAATGGCACGAGGATGTCAGTGAAAACAAATGCATTTATATGGGCTTGACGTGCTGGAGATAGAACATGAATGCAAAACAGATGACAGAAAAAGCAACCCAGCCGCTCCCTTTATCAGACAGCGTTGGTGTGGCAGGGTCACAGCAGCAGGTGAACTTGAATAAGGACATGGTGTTTTTTTAGTGTTAGCTAGTTATAGACCTAGTGAATACTACTGGTCTTCTTCAAGATTTGAGTCGTGCTATGTCACTGCTCATGACATCAATATTTTATTTATAAAGTGACAGAGGAACCCCGGCCAGGTTGTTGCTCAGATAGGGGAGATTTAGGGCTACAGGTACATTTGACATGGTGTTTTGACTAAATGTTTTACTGCATATGCATCAGTAGGTAATGCATCATACAAAGTTAAAGTCAGGCACGCATCATATATTTGTTTTTGTTTTTTTTTTTGGGGGGGGGTGGGGGGGGGGGGGTAGTGTCCCCACCAAAGCTCAGACCAAACCTACGCCCTTGGTTGAGAGTATTTAGAGACAAGGATGCTTCACTTTCGCTCGTTAAATGCCAAGGGTTAAGATGAATGCAAATCTGAGTTAAATGGTTGCTCCTCCTTCCCAAAGCCCATCACTCCACAGTTTTGTATTTATTGCCCATTCCAAATTGTATAGCTCCTCATACATGAGCATTGCTATATTGATGAAATGGATTCACATTTCCATGCAGAAAAATATCCACGTAAAAATCCTTCACTTGGGTCAGTTGTTGGACATGACAGTGTAGTTATTTCATTTTCCTAAAGAAAAAAGGTGAAGAGGAGAGGAGGTGGGAACGGAGCAGATGAGAAAGGGGTCCACGCTCTGTAATCTCACATGGAGGGCCACACACACACACACACATCCTGCTATTCCCCACACACACAGATGAATTAATGGACAATATGATGCATGGTTCCTATTACCCCATTGGAGTGTGCTGGAATCCAATCCATTAAGCAATATTCAAATGCAGCCATTTGTTTGGGAGAATGGGTCTGTAATGGCTGCAACTGGCCCTTTAATCATGCTACTGACTTTATGACTCATAAACACCCTGTCCAGTCTATGTTGATGGATTTAGGAAGAGTCTTTAACTCTCTGAGTCTTTAAACCTTAGATGACTTAAGAAGAGGACTGTTTGTTTCGTTGCTTGCATGTTTTGTGCAAACAGGATGTCGACAGGATGTTTTTTGAATGTATTTCTTTTTTCCAAAAATGTGTTTACACAGAGGCAGTCAGATGACATTACTGTGACAAAATGCTCATGATTGGTTGCCATTATCAGAGAATGGACAGAGACTTGTTACAAGGACAAGTTCTGTTTTGAAGACTTTTCATCTGTAATTCTCTGATTGAAAGAATTCTTTTTTTGTTTGTTTTTGTTTTTGACCTAGTTCTGTTCTGTACCCAGCAGCCACATTTACTGTTTTTTGGTAGATGAACAACATGAACTCCCATCCCTGGTCACCTAGTTCCCCTCCACCCTACCTGAGCTTGACACTGTTGAAAAGCAGCTGCCTTAATTTGTTTTCATACTTATCTCATTTCATGCCGCGTTTCTTTCACCTTTGCTGAACCCGGCGTCGCTCCCATTTTGATAAAGCGCTAGGTGGCAAGAGGGGCGTGAAGCCGTGCTAATGTGAGACTGTTGCCTTTTTAATGAACTAATCTTCTGCTGCTGTGGCATCTACTGGGGAGTGGTGGCTCTGAGGGTTATGCCTGTAGTACACTATATATCTGCTCTAGCACTACCCATGGGAGACGCAGACGCGGAGTGTAGTGGAGGCCACGAAACCTGGCAGCGAAGTAGCGCTGCTCTGTCCTTGGACTGCTGCTGCGGAGGAAACTCAGATATGCCTCAGCCAGATTACTTACCCACCGTTGGAGAGGAAACCGGGCAATGCCAGGTGCTGTGTGCCGATATGGCAGTGAAGCAACGACGCCTATCGAGGGAGACAGTTTGTGTGAACTGGGATTTGACTTAGGACAACAGCTGTTTCCTGAGTGTTTGCATAGGGCCAGATATGACGCCACATGTTGCACCTGAATCCCGGTGAACTAATCAAGAGCGCCATATACATGCATGATCCCTCACCACCCCATCTCTTTGTGTGTCTTCTCTCTCTCTCTCTCACCACACATTCTGCTATTTATTTTTTCTTCTGTATTTTCCATTTTCCTCCTTGCAGGCGTCCCACACGCTCCATGTTTATTCCGAATCACTTTTCATTTGCTAATTACGTGGCTCAACATCAGACAGATTGGTGTGAATATTTATTATCTGCACCACAAAAAAACAAAAAAACATGAAGCCTTTCATGAGGAGGCTTGGTTGCTGTGACCCTGGGCTGATTGTCTTCAGCCATTAGGCTGGACGTGGCCTGACCCGGCATGTGTCCCGTGGATGGTGATTTCGCATTAATGAACGGTGGGATGTAATCAGAGGCCCAGGCCTTGGAGATAGCAGCATCCTCGTGTGTGATGTGCTAAAAACCCACTAGAGCCATGCAGCTGCATGTCTATTATCTAGCACTCTCACTGGCAGTAATGGGAGTCTGTTAGCCCCTTTGGCCTGTTGTTGTATTTAAATAGGAAAGCACTCGAGGGCCCGTGTTTTGTCTCGAAGGCTGAGCAGACGCTAATGTGATTTAGCAGATACCGCAAGTGAGGGTTTTTCCTGTCGAGTGCCCTTTCATGTTTATAATATAAATGGATGAATGGTTTACACACGGCAGATGGAGTGTTGAGAGGCTGGGATCTTGTGTGACTGCAGGTGTCTATGTTTGTCCATACCCACTTTGTGTTTGGCTATTGTCACAATCATTGTAACAATTTTTTGGCAAATCTTCCTTTTACAGTCCCCTAATTCCTAAGTACTGTTGACTATTTCCTTTCCTATACAATGAATACAAACATTTAGTATGTAAGTTCTGCAACACTACCAAGTTAAACATGACCCTTTTCTGATTAGGTGAAGATGAAACTGTAATGCAAAAGGAAGCCACACAATCACACAATAGTGCATTTAACATTGGCTACACATTAGCAGACAATAGATGGCTTGTTCTAACTTCATACTGTCAATAGTTAATGGATCAGCTAAAATGACACATTAGCACATTAGTAACACATTAGCTTCATCCTAAGTTTTGTATGATAAATGCATGGCATGTAGAACTCGGAACAATCTCTTTCCACACTTCAATCTTTTGTAAAAACCCTCTTGTAGAGGAGAATTCATGTCTGTTATTTGCCCTGGTGATAAATCATGCTGTATCACAGCTAAGCTGTGATGCTCAGTGTATCACACAGGGACATGTCACACAAAAATCATGGTGAGGATATGTGAATGATGCACACAAGATGGTTTCATTTAGGCCGTCTTTTTTCAAGTGAGACCCCGAGACTATCTTTGGTGAGGCTGTTGTGAAGGAGAACAAATTCGCTGGGTGTTCGTCTGCTTTACCACGGGCACCCCGATAAGCCGCCCCAGCCTTGTCAATCTCCCCCTTCCTCTTTCTGCCAAATAATCTAAATTGGATCAGCTGCAGACAGCGATACCAGCACAGCCTGACAGCACCGGACGCCCCAAACATTCCCCCTAATCGATTAATAATGCCTGACGATAACTATTCCACCTCTAAGCTCCTCTGGCTGGAGGTGCAGGAAAGGGTAGATGATCCAAAGGAGACACTTCAAGGACAGAGGGGTTCGCCCTCGAAACAAGTGGCTAATAAGACTGGGGTGATCGGATTGCCTACCAATGAAACTACCTCAAGCAAGGCCAGTCCCATCTGGGGGGCTCTGCACATGGATAGGAATGTTAAATGATTCAGAAAACCAACAGTCGAGAGAAAAACGTGCAAGTGACCATCTTCGCTCCCGGCACATTCATGTTGATTGCACACAGCCTGGGTAGAGGAAGCCGACAACATCAAACGCAGTCTGCTTTCCCGCCACAAAAGACATATTAGTGTGTGTGGCGTCGTGGTATCGGGGTCCAGGCGTCTACCGAATGCTGTCAGTCTTGGTTCTGCGCCAGTGGAGATAGAACTGGACCTGACCAGCAGTCGGTGGAGAGAAGAGAGGCCTTTCGGCAGGAGGACTTCCGCAGGATGAATGAGGCGGTGGCAGCAGAGAGGCCCATGCTGCGCCTCGATAAGGGTGGGGAAAAAACCCTGCCTGTTCTCTCTGCCGAGACTGGGACAGATCAGCGTGACACAAGAAAAGGGATGGCTTTAACCAACTCAATTAAGTTTCTCCCTCAACTTCCCGACCAATAAGAAAAAAAAAATCCCCTGGATGCACCTCAAAAGAAGCTCTCAGCCCATTCTCTTCACTCTTCTCCCAGTCAATGGTCCATATATAGTTCAGCGGAACGGTGACTAAGAGCCCCGTCAGTCACACTTCTTCAAATGAAACTTCCCAAAATGTCTTTCCCCCACCCTCCTCTCTGAAGTCAAATTCTAGATTATTTTTGTGTCTGTGAACTAATATGTACATGGAAGCGCTGCAGCGCAGTCCAGATTTTCATGGATTAACACAGAGAAAGACAGAAGCTTACCTCAGATGGCCTACAGCTTTTACTCAAGGGCATAGGAGTGATGGCTCAACATTCTACTGCCACACTGACGGATAGTAGTCATCAGGCAAAGCAAAAGTCATCAGCAAAGACACCACCCCCCCCCCCCCCCCCCTCACCTCAGTAGGCACGATATATGGCTTCTGAGGGACAACTCCTTTTCACTGTATTGGGTACAGCAGGTGAAATATGCTAAGGATAGCTAATATTCAAATGATGACCTTTCTCGCCGTGTGCCGGGAAAATAATGGAAGGGCAAATGCCCTTTATGTTCTCTGTGCTTTCTGAAGTGAGGACTTTTTAAATTGCTATTGCAGCTTCTTTTCTAAAGGAGTGCTGAAGGAAGATATCCAGTCAGCTGAAGTTTCCCAGGTAGCTTTTAGTGAGACAGACTCTTTTGTGTTGTTCTCCGTGAGTTTTGCATTCCCAAATGTCAAATACAGGTACAGGTTCTTTGTCTTTCTCCGTCTGCCTGTATGGTTGTCTCGAGTTCTGTCCAGGTAGGGGCCTCATCAGGAGGGCGTCCACAATGCCCAGTAGCCCGGTCATTACGGTCCCACCACCCCCTGGCACATTACCATCCTTGCTATTATCTGTGGAAAGAAAAGGCTTTGGAATAGCTGCAGTGTTTCCCCTAGCAGTAAGAGTGGTGTGAATGAAGCGCTAACATCGCTGTAACATGTCGTAGCTAGTGCCTCTAAATGATTGCCTGGTGGGCAACAACCTGTCATGCTCTGAATTGGCTTGTTGAGGGGGCTCACAAGCAGAAGATGTGGAGGTGGGTGGAAATAATGGCAAGAAAGAGTTCAGAAATGTTCCACTTAGTACGCCATTCAGAATGGGTGGTGTGTGTGTGTGTGTGTATGCGTGCAGGCAGGGGGCCTGTTCAGAAGAGTGTATTTTGCACTGATGAGATGATGCCACTGATGATGATGATGAGGATCACGACAGTTTGTATTTCATATCTCGCTTAAACAACTCTCTCTATGTGCCTTTTGCTTGGGTAAACATTAAATCCCCATGAAAAAAAAGAATGGTGATTAGCTCCTAATCAGTCAGCCTCAAAATGTCTTCGAAAGTATTCATGGGAAAGCCTGGACCTGAACACTTGCTCACGACTCGAACATTTGTCCCTAAAAGAGGCGGGGTGCAACCGAACTCAGGTCAGTTTGCTTGCCTAATCCATCACGGCTGGTTCCGGCGGCGGCGTGTTCCGCGTGCGCTAACGCTAGCGTTAGTGAAGCTTTCCGCGCCTCCCGTTCCCCTCCATCACTCTCCTAAGACAGCATTAGCCTCGGCCCTGATTGCTCCGGGCCTCATCTGCATGCCATTTTCCTCCCTGCGTTCAGCTCCGCTGTCCTTAATGGGCCTTCAGCAGGTGTGGCTTTTAAGGCTTTCGGAGAGTCGTCCTCTGGCTCTGTCTCTGGTTGCCCTGCGCTGGGGTCACTTCAGGGCTTCTGCACAGTCACATTTTAGAGCATTTTCCATATTTTTTATAAACCTTTTAAGAATGGCTTTGAATGTGAGGATGTTACATGCAAAAATACATCCTGATTGTAATGATAAAATATCCTGCTTTGGGTATTATGTAGCTATTTTATATCAGGATCTTGGAGGTAATGAAGAAAGCAGCCAATTTGGCAATCTAAATGGATTTCCTAGATTTTCCTAAACCTGCAGTCTTTTCTCAAGATCTACTGTTTCACAGCTTAATGTAAAATAGTCTTCCCATTCAGAGTGCCATATTTCCCTGAAATGTTAAAGGAACACGCCACCCAATGTCAGTAGTAATATATGTTCTTACCTTAACTTTCACGAGTTGAGTCATACCTCTCCCGGTACTGTCGGTACGTGCACTCAAACGCTCTGGTGCGCGGCGCGAATAAACAAGCGAATAAACAGGAGAACTACAATGTTTAAACAAGCGAATAAACAGGAGAACTACAATGTGTGGCGCAATAGCACTTGGGAGTACTTCGACCTAGCTTAGTAATATTAATTAACACCTAATTGTAGATCCTATCCACCACAGAGTTCAGCCGACCCCTCCCCCTCCCCCTCCGAGGCACACACACAGTCATTTCCGTAAATAGAGACAACCTGCCCTGCTGGCGTTAGTTTGAGCTGATTTAACAAAGTAGCAGGTAGTGGTAAAGTAGATTGTGAACAATCATGGTTATAACATGCATTGTGAAGGGTTGTGATAACAAGCAGAAGTATTATAGTGATTTCATGTTTCATAGAATTCAGCTTCGCTACAAACGGCAAAAAGCATGGCTGGGATCTACAATTAGGTGTTAATTAATATTACTACGCTAGGTCGAAGTACTCCCAAGTGCTATTGCGCCACACATTGTAGTTCTCCAGTTTATTCGCTTGGAAAATCGCCACGTTTCATGTTGCGTGACCTTACACATTTTTATCAACTACTCGTGCAACTGTATTTAAGTAAGGAAAACGTGGATGTTTTTGATTACTGCTATCTTCCTCCCTCTATGGCTACATCTGAGCCCGCTAGCATAGCAACGGGAGAGGTATGACTCAACTCGTGAAAGTTAAGGTAAGAACATATACTGTATTACTACTGACATTGGTCGGCGTGTTCCTTTAAAGCAATACAATGCAGTTTTACCTTAAAATAACACATTCAAACTCATTTTGAAGCTACTAACTTATAATACAGAGAATGAAGTCTCTGACATTGACAATGTGTGCCCCCAACGTATGATAGTGCACTATGTTGATCATTGTTGATCGGGTAGGATTATGACCTTCTTAATCTGTATTTGACTAATTGGGTACCATCTTAGCGCTAAATGACGTTGAATGTTGACGCCAACAGGCATAGATATCAGTTCCTGCATTGTGCTACTTTAAATGAACAGTGTGATTTGATCTCTGTTGCTGGGCTCCAGGGCCTCTGCCTACCGCTGACAGACTGATGCCATTTCATAGTTTTACACTTGAATGACACTGGAGATCATCTTAAAAACAACAGATGTATCACTTGTGCAACGAAGGTTTGGCACGCCACTCATATGAGCCATAAGAGGTGTTTTGCTAATGATTACTGGCACCGGAAAAGAGGACACAGCCCCTTGAGTGTGTGTGTGTGCGTGTGTGTATCATTATGCACGCAGTTTTATCTCGCAACATACACCTGTGCTGTGGATGACTGTATCTACTGATATCTATATGGATGTGTACTGACACATGTACACACGTATGCAGACTTATAATCTGTTCTAAAATGACAGGCATTGTGCACTTCTGGTGCCCAGAATAAGGATGGCTGAAAATGCCCACCTCCCCTCCACCATCAACCCCTCATAATGTTCTATGTTCGCCAGCCAAAGCCGGGCTACAATTGGGCAATTACTGCTTTTAGCTTCCAGCTCGCTCCTTTTATTTCCATTTTAATGAATATGTATTGACGCTTGGCGGCAAGGCTGGAGATTCGAGAGGGAGCTTCGAGCCAAAAGAAAAAAGAAAAAAAAAATGTTTGGAGAGGAACATTGGGGATTTATTTTTGGTCTTTTTGCACTAGCCATGCTTTCTGAAACAAGGGATTAGGACACAATAAGCTGTCCACCTTCTCCGTTGCAATTGTGTTAAAATCAGTAGTTTGGGGGAGATATTTCAACTGTTCGAACGGTACCCCTCTCTTACCGTCCTCAGATAAAATATTATTAGCACATGCAAAATGTAGCATTTACTAATAAAAGCAAATTGCTGAAAGATGTCAATGCTTGAATGCTAAATAATTGATGCAGATAAGTGCTTTGGCAGTCTGAAATTAGACTCTATTTTGATAGGGAGAGGTTCAAATCAGATTAAGAATGAATGATGCTAATTATGTGCAAACACATGTGATGTTAGCTGGATTTTCCACAGATCTCCATGTTTTGAAACTGATCCACTGTAACATTTGAGGTCGGTTCACAGTTCACAAATGTTTGTTTCCAGTGAGTAGACAAAGCTATGAGGAACATGAGAATATAAACACCCAAGCTGAAATGTCACAGTATCTGTTATCCATTCTCTGCTTTACAAGAAGGGAAACAAGCAGGTGTCAACCATTGATATGTATAGTTGTATGTAGCAGGTAGCATGTAAGAAAGAGTTAATTTCATGACAAATATATTTGGTAAATTGTATTCCACACACAGGATACATGTTTTTTAATTAATAAACAGACAAAATGCTTGCAACAGCACCCTCTACTGGTCATACACTGAAATAAGAACAGGTACATACAGTATGAAAGATTCCCAGAGGAAACTGGTGTTAAAAAATGCATTGGTGTTAGAATAGAGTTTGGTTTAAAATAGAGTCGTTAACATATCAACTCTTTGTGCTTCACTGGATAATTTACTTGTATTCTTAATTATACAGTTGCAGTTGAGATTGTAATGAACAGTCAATTCATATGAGCAAGTTTATATAGATTCAAAAGCCCGTCTTCTGGCCATAGAGCCTTGCAGACTCTTTCGGTCATTTCTTCTGTGTCTTTACATTTCCTGTACCTTTTTCACTTCTCCCTTCCCTTTTCTGTTCTTTAAAAGAATTCCAACAGCAGCTGAAATGATGAGAGAGACTCAGACCTAGAGAGACTCATTCTTTGAGTCCTCATTCTCTGAATTCTCATTGGTTGCGCCCCTAATTCTTTGGAGGATGGGAACACACTCTTTGACAAGTTGCTCAGTAGAGGCACTGCAACACAATATGGGGTAAAAAAGAATACAGCTGAGGCACTTGTTTATTAGTTACCCAGCGGATAGTGTAGAGGCAGCCCAGGGTCTGCTGAAAGGACCTTACTGAGGTATTGCAAAGAGAGGCAGACTTGGAGGGCCTGCTATTCTGTGGCTAATGGCCAGGCAGGAATGTTCCCCTGTGTGAAAAGTGGAGGAGTTATCAGTCTGGCCAGAAGAGGGCAGTGCCGATTCACTTTATACCTTTTCCAAAGTGTCATCATTGCCAAATGGATGGGTGGGGCTCTAAGCAGCCAGTCGTGGTCCTCAACCTAGTTTTGGACCAGTCAAAGCAATATAGAATAAGAACAGATGATGAGCAGGGGGCTTTGCATTGTGGAATTTATGATGATTCTGTGATGTTAGATCCTGTTAAGACAGAGTTTGTGATCGTGATGGGCATGATAGATTTGTAGCATTCAGAGTCAAGATGCTGTTTCAGTAGACATTGCCCTGGATGCAAAATACTTGTGGAATATTCCAGATCTCTGATATTTTTTTTTTCACTGTGGTGTAAGTAGTCTACAGACATCATACATGCTCCAGGCAGACAGAGAGAGAGGGGGAGAGGGAGAAAGAGAGAGATGCAGAGAGCAAGAGAGATAAAAGTAGAGAGATGGAGAGGCAGACACAGAGTTAGTGAGAGAGAGAGAAAAAGAGAGATAGTGGGAGAGAGATGTAGAGAGCGAGAGAGAAATGGAGAGACAGACAGGGAAAAGAGAGAGTGGGGGAGATAGAGAGATGGAGAGACAGACAGAGAGAGAGTGAGTGAGAGAGAGAGAGTGAGAGAGACAGAACAGGCTGTGGTCTCTGGAGTACCCCCCCCAAGTCTGCTCTTTCAGGCATCTCTGTGATGTGGCATTAGTATTCCACACACACGCCTTTTTCTTTTCCATCGCCTTGACTCAACTTCACCAGATGAGGAAAAAAAATAAAGTCAAATGTAACTGCAGTCAGTTTTCACAGACCATACTGATAAAATAAAAACCCCAGCCTGTGTGGATGGTATCAAGCACACAGACCTGCTCCCATGCAGCGGCAGCGCCCCTCAGGGAGACTCACGGCTGGCCATGAGACAACTCCAGTGGCTCTCACCACAGAGAGGTTCCACACCGGTCCTAGCAGATGGCATAAAAGGGGAGATAATATGTGGGGTCTCTGTTGTGACCCTCTGTGTCATCGGGATGGAGGAGGGAGTCTACGGGGACATGAGCAATGGTGTCTCGCTCGCGTGCGCTGTCTGTCTTCCCCAGGCCCTCCGACACCCTCCTCCATATCCTCCGTGGCGCCGATGAGCGCAGATGTATAAATCCAACATGGAACTGATGACACCCACCTCCTGAATCGTATGTCTGTATGTCCGTGTGTGTGTGTGTGTGTGTGTGTGTGTGTGTGTGTGCGACTGTGCGTGTATGTGTGTGTCTGCAGTTTGCATTAGGGCGGGCTGCACACCACATGTCCGCACCTTGTACAACTTATGAAATGTGGCGTACCTACATGCGGTCTGAATCCATGCCAGGTATTAATCTCGTTAATACCCACATCTGCAGATATATGGTCCATGCGAATATGTCAAAGAACACGTCCGCACATACTATGGTTGATGAAACAGAGCATCATTAGCGGAGTGTGGGATTCATATTATGCATTAACTTGCTGAGCTATAAATGCACATGTACGGTCAAAATATATAGTCATTCGATTTAATCTGCATTGACACTTAAAAACACACACGTGTATATCCTCTCTACACGTATGCAAACACACTGTCCTTGTGTAGATAACTGTGGAATTAAACACCCAGCGACGGCTAGCTAGCTCACTCATGTGCCCAAGTACAAATTGTGGTTGCAAATACTTGCAATACAAATATACCCACATACAAATACACACATTGCACATATTTAGACTCATGGTGAAATAGCTATAGGGCCACACACATATACTGTACACACTCTGTATACACATACACAGACTACTAATATACACCCATGTCAAATCAGTCAAAGAGGTTCACACTTACACATACATACAAATGCATGTGTATTCAATTGCAAATGTGCACACAGAGTAAATGCCCCCCCAGCCCCCCATCCGTCTCCTGTATCTGTTGTGAAGGTCACATGAGATTGATGGGCAACGTACCTTCTGTCGTGATGCCAGATTCATGGTCGGGCCAGTCCCCACCCAGACGCTGGACGTCTCCCCAGACACCTAGGCCATCTCAGAGGGAGGAAGCCAGCCGGTCCAGGGGCATGCCGCAAGCTCTCCGCAGCTTCCCTGATTTAGGAGCAGGGAAAGAGGGAACGCAAAGGGTCTTACTGTACATGAGATTTATGGCACAGTGTTTTTTTTTTTTTTGTTTCACCGCATCCACAGGACCACGACTCTTCCTTACACCTTTCTGCACCTTCTCTGTCTCCTCAGCACTCCTCCCCTCCCCACAAGAACAGCTCCATTTTTCTTATGATTCCATAGAGGCTCCACAAACCTATACTATATGTGTGTTTCACTTGGCTATTGTGTAGGTGTTTCATTTTTGTGTTTTTTGTATGAAAGTTTGAGTTATGATCACTGTATTTTTTATTTAGGGCTCTCACTCCCAGGTCTGAGACTGACTGTGTCACTCGCTCACACCTAAAGTTTTCAGTCTTGGATTTCTTCACAGGAAACAAAAGTATAAGATTCTTGGAGAAAGCCAGAATTTTACAAAGCTTTCATTTAAAGTAAGGTTCGCCCAAATTTTAAAAGTCTGTCAATATTTGTTCTTTCAAAGAAAAATGTTCAGTTGGCGATGGGTGACTGTTCCATTCATCACAAGTTTGTTTATTCAGCAAAATAGAAGTCTAATCATAGATGATTTGGAGTCAATAGCCACTATTTTTACACGCTACAGAGAACATTAATGCTCCCTTTGGATCAATTTGCAGCAATTTTTTGTTCTGAAGCGGCACTGCAATTTTTTAGTCAGCCCCTCTGTTCCGCTGATTGTCTCTTGATTACATTTAGCTGGATGCTTCTAGAATGCAGACATACAGTAATACAAATTTAGCCGGATTGTAGCATTAGACATTGATTCCATTATTCACAGGGCTTTATTCTTTGCCCTTATAATGTAGCTGTGCTTCACTGGTGATTTCCCGCCTTATGCTTTAAGTGTATTTAGATTAGCAGATAAACTCTGGCACAAATCTTGCTCATTTAGACCATTTTCAATTTCACCCATCAAAGCAACTCTCAGCTCTTTGAGCTATAATAAGTCTCCAGCCTTATCGAATCGAAAAGCTTGACCCCTCTAGTGTTTAATAAACCCCCTGCTTGTGTCTGCAAAGAATTTCCCAGTCTTCTGCCTTTAATGATTCAGCCAAATTAATTTCAGTCACAGTTTGCATGACGTCTGCCATATTTATGGTAATTATAGTTGTTGCAACTTGGCCAATGCCTTTGACTACAAGTTATGGTGTTCTTTTTTGCTAGTGGCATGAAAAACATTGGCTCAAAAATAACTATGTAGTTAAGACTGCTAACCTATAGTTGATGAGAGATTAAATACATGCACTGCATACAATAGCCTAATATACACTGAATAATGAATGTTTTATTTTATTGTCTGTGGGATCAATAACAAATGGTTGGCATTTTAACAAATATTACAAACTGAAAGTTCTCACTTAAGATGTTGAGTTGATATGTATAAAAACGTGCATGGAAAAAAGATCTCCATTTCCATATGTCATTCATACAACTAGCAAGGTATTCATGCCTGATCAATATTTCTACTAAGTAACTAAAAGCAACTTTGTTGAACACCTGACCTGCCTGTTTTTTGTACCATGTGGTCAGAAATGATATAGTAACAACCATTGATACCGTAACAAAGCTATAGAAGCAAATGATACATTTTTATAGTTAGTTAGTTAGTTAGACCAACTATGATGCGTGTTAATATTTCACATTTTCAATATTTTGTCAGCTATGTTAACCCAAAAAATTAAACGACATGAGAATCTGACATAAATATAATTTTTATTCCAAACTCTTCTGGCAACGTGAATAGAAGAGAGAAGAAAAGACAAAAGAAGTTTCAAACTTAATCATTGTACCCCTCCATTGTTGTCTATATAAAGACTTTCTATTAGATCAAATCGATAAGAAAGGTGGATAATGTCACTCTCTAAGAGGAGCACACTGACCCCTTAATTGCGTCAGCATCCCTGTTTTCAATTACACGCTGGATGATTTCCATGTGTGCGCTGGTAATTGGGACGGTGCAGACGGGTGGGAGGGAGTCGTGCTGCGTTACTGTCAGAGAGCTTTTCCTTCATAAGCCCTCAGGCTGGTGCCAGTGTAACACACAGAAACACACACACACACACACACACACACACACACACAAAGGCACACATATGCAGACATGCACATACACACAGACACAGACACACACACAGACATGCACACACAGACACAGACACACACACACACACACAGGAACGTACTTGACACTTGGCGCAGTGTTTTTTTTTATATCATCCTCTCAAAGTAAAAAAAAGGATGTGGCTCTTTTATCGTAATGAGGAGAGGCAGGCTGTAAACTTTGAGAGACACAGCTGTGGTACTGTGGGCTGCATTGCTTCAGCATGATACTCCCACCACACGACTCCTCTGCAAGGAGGACGTTGCTCACGGGAGATCGCTGACCAAGATGCTCTCTGACTGTATGTGCTGGAATGAGTACAAGGCGGCTGGCACGGGGTGCGGGTTATCTGTAAAAACACGCCTGTACAAACACACACACACACACACACACACACACACACACACACACACACACACACACACACACAATACCCACTGGCATTTTCCATAGCTTACTGTGATTTAGTGAGGGTGGTTTATGGTGGATGCTGTGTACTGTTTATGAGGGGAAAAAGACAAGGAATGAGCAAGAGAAAAGAAAGACACAGGAAAAGAGGAATGCACATAGAGTACAGTGAAGGAAGAAAGTAATGGAGGGAGAGTTCTGGGCCTGGGCAGGCTGAGCAGAGACGATCGAGGCTGACCCCTCTGGCACCATGACCTCTGAACTTCCTCTATCCTCCTAACGTCAGCGAGCATGAGGAGAAATGGCTTGTTAGATGCTCCAGCAGGTCAGGCCGCAGAGATCCTCAACAGCAAGTCAAACTGCCACATGGTTTCAGCCGCAGCCAAGTCATTTTTGAACCTGTCAGGCGAGGACGGAAGAGCCCGTTTACTCAGGCTGGTTGACGCTGTTTTCTTTGAGTCGAATGTCAGTGTTTGCTGGGCACGTTCATCCCAAGTCCATTTCCTCCTCTGCATGCTCTCTGCCTGGTTGTGACACGCAGAAAAATTGTTTTGGAAGAGGATCTGTGAGCATCATTTTTCCCCTCTAGCCTCTCTCTCTCTCTTTCTATCTCTCCCTCTCCCTCTCTCAATCTCTCTCTCTCTCTCTCTCTCTCTCTCTCTCTCACTCTCTGTCTCTTCATGGCTTCTTCCCTTGTCTGCCCTGATGTGGACTATGAAAGAAATAATACAGTCCTGTTTGGTCTGGCTGTGGATCTGCTCAGATAAATGTGTGTGGGTGCAACTGATATGAACATACACACACACAGATATTTTGACACATAGTCTCACTGTCTGTGTGCGTATGTGCGTGTGTGTGTGTCTCTGTGTCTCTGTGTGTGTGTGTACATATCAGTGTAAGTGTTTGTGTGTGTTATATGATTCATTTTGAAGATAAAACATGAATACATTAATTATAAATCAGCATTTGGAGTATCTTTAGTATAATTCAGATCAAGTGAACATTGATTGAAGACAATGTTGATTGCAGAAGAGAGAGAGAGAGAGAGAGAGAGAGAGAGAGAGAGAGAGAGAGAGAGAGAGAGAGAGAGAGAGAGAGTGAGAGTGAGAGTGAGAGAGAGAGAGAGAGAGAGAGAGAGAGAGAGAGAGTGAGAGTGAGAGTGAGAGTGAGAGTGAGAGTGAGTTGGACAACCAGACAGTAAAAAGGAGAATGCGAGAGAGATGAAAGACTCAAATTTACATTTACCGTGTTGGCAGTTCTGGTCTTCAGAACATAAGAACACAGTTATAAGAACTTCTAACTAGGGAGGCTACCCCCATACAACTACACAGTTCCGAGGGCTTTTTTCGGTGGGAATTCAAACTGCCAGTAAGAATGTGTGTATAAGAATGCCTAGGTGGTGTAATGCATACAGAAACGGAGCACTCAAAACCAAAACATTGCAATTTAACTTGCATTTTTTCCTGAAGTACAATGCAGTACAGTGATATTTTCATAAAGTATTGCAATCGAATCGTAAAGTACAGTGCATATGCAATGCAGCTGTTTCATGTGTTGTTATATTTTCTAATGGTTGTTTGGCTTTCCCCTTTAAAAAGTGAGAAATGGACTCTGCACAATGCTAACAAATATATTTAAGATGGAAACTGTGCTTCAGAGGATACTTAGGGGATGATTGTTGTTGAATTTTAAATATATAGCATTGCAAAGGCTAATGAAATAAGCTTCAGGGAGCATACACCTAACCAGTTAGCCTACCCCATAGTGAAAAATGTAACGTTAACCTACTCACATATGTCCCGGTGATACTGAATGAATCAGCCATTTTTTTAGGCATATTAGCATCATATTGACACTATGATAGTAGCTTATGTCTTACATGAACATAGAGTAATGCAACAGATAGCATTGTTATTTAGGCTACTGAAGTTTATTGACAGATAGGATTAATAAAATATGCTACATGAAGCCTACAGACCTTACCCTACAGTGGAAAATGTATCCAACTCACATCTGTCTGTAGGCATGTCTCGCGGATTTTTAAAAAGGGTGCTTCTGTTGCCTATATTACTTATTGTGCTTGTATTGCTTGACCAATCAACATGCAGTTGTGGTTCCTATGTACAAGGAAAAGACCCTAACCTGATACTAATTTGGTTATAGGAGCTGTGGCTACAGTAGAGACTACAATTGCCCCCAGTTTACATAAAGATGGTATAGGAACTACAAATAGGTCCCTACAGTGCGAAAACGGCTGATATGTGCATTTTGTGTGTGTGTGTGTGTGTGTGTGCGAAAGAGAGACTGAGGGAATGAGAGCAAGATCTCCAGGTGTGTTTATCGATCCAATCAGTCCTGCAGACGACTCAAACTCAACAAAGCCTGACCTTTAGTAACCTGGCATTTTATACAAGCTTTTAACCATCGCTACATCAAAGGATCACCCCACTCTCTCTCTTTCTCCCTCCTCTCTCGTCTCAGTTCTGCTTGCCTATCCCCTGGCTCTTCCTTTGGGTGACTACCAGGAGGCTTATATCAAATATCAAGACAGTTTTAAACAAAGCAACCTGATTAAACATAGCTTAAGAGACTGATGATTACCAAAAGCCCACATGCCCTTGAGAACAAGCAACTGTTTGGACTCTATGTGTGTGTGTGTGTGTGTGTGTGTGTGTGAATGTATGCACACATGTGTGAGCCTAATTTGACATCTGGTAATATGAAACATGTAAACATATACACATTTACTCAGCAAAACCTTGATCTGGCTTCTGCTAGACATGATCTTATGTTTGTGACTAGAAATGTGTGACCTTTTTATCCAGCACAGAAAAGGGCGGTGCACATTGCTTATACAGATCTAGACTGTCATATTCGTTTTGAAAGACAGACAGATAGAATGAGAGAAAGAAAAAAAGAATGATAGAAAGAGAGAATGAAAGAAAGAAATACAAAAACAGTGTGCATTTGCAGACCATTTTGTCTTTGTCTACGCTGTATATTCCCCAACTTATCCCAATACATTTCCAATGGAGGTCTCTCTCTCTCTTTCTCTCTTTCTCTCTCTGTCTATGTGTGTGTGTGTGTGTGTGTGTGTGTGTGTGTGTGTGTGTGTGTGTGCATAATTGAGGTGATGATGCCACTAGTTTCCTAATTTAGTTTTTGAAACATTATGACAGGAGTGACATACAAAAACATATACTTCATGCATATTCAGAATCATTTCTAATCACCGGCAGACTTCCTCCTTACAGAGCTATCAGGAAGCTAATTACATGAAAAATGTATCTTTCATATAGATATGATTGATTACAACATTATGGGGCCAGAAGCATTGTTCAAAGTTAATTCAGGTCAACAGACAAATTCCATCTCTGAGGAAAGCACTCGCGTTCTGGCTCGTGTGTAACATAATATTTAATTCTGGTGTCTCTTGGGAATTATAGTGTCTGCTGTCCCCTCGGGGAGATTGATGAATGTTGACAGCGTGTCTGCATAGGAGTGAAATGCAACACAGGGGAGAGCTGATGGAAAAATAGTCTTGGGGTAGAAACAATGGCTTTTTAAAGACATATTAAACAACGAAAAAGTAGTCATTTGGTAGGGCATTTTTTCCAAATGACAAACTCTTTAGTTGGTTATGTGGAACCAGTCTTTTGCATGGGTAGTTGAACGGTGACCCAAACTTAATTGAATGCTTCCCCTAGTTATTACATTTTGGCTGATAATACACAACTTGCTTCTGAAATAGGAACTGTAAGGCAGAACTATCTCAAGTTCTTAATTTGCATATTTAACATGTCATTGAGATGAGATGCTCTGCTTTTAAATGAGGTTGGTTTGGATAGCTGATTCTACTTAGAGATCCCAAGAGCCTCACAGGGACACCGAACACCACAAGACCTGTAGCGTAAAGGGGCTTCATCTGAACTGGTTAAACCACAGAATAATTTAAATCTCACTGCGGATTTTAGACCTGACAGAATAGGTTTGTAATGACTACAGAAATTGCATAAAGCAAATAGCATATGGACTGGATTGAACAAACACACTGAAGTTTTAATCTGATAGCACAGTCAGTACTTCAGACTAGGCTTAAGAGCTTTAAGTTATCAGAACCTTTCAGGAGAGGTTACAATTGAAAACAGTGGATTATTACAGTATATGTAGAATATCCATTTCAGATCACTGATCAAATACATAAACCATGACCATAAATTTGACCAGATCTTCTAATAAGGCCAGTTGGGTACTTGTTCTTCACAGAAATCCATTGGGCATTGACAAAGATTCTGAAGTCCTCTGCTTCTCAAACATATTTAAATGACTTGAGTATCAAACTATGAGCAAAAAGCAAGTTTTAACACATTGTTACAAGAGTCTGAAACACAGCCAGGCGTCTTCAGTTATCAGACAAACTCAAGCCAGATCTCGGTCAATCTTAAAAGAGCAGTGTAATGCTAAGCTGAATATCTTTCACACATAATGAGTTGAGGGAATACAGTACATGCATTTTTTTCTATGCAAAATAAATCAATCATCTGACCTATTTTGACCCATGCACTTTGTGGCCATTTTCTACACTAAACCCTCTCATAAAATCAGCCAACACATTCAAAATGGACTTTTCTTCTCTTTTTCAATAACTTTTCCTGTTGACTGCACTACTTTTTCCATGTCGCGGTATCTACAAATGTCACCTTATATGCAGACATGGGCAGTATTTCAATTATATGTATTTAAAATACATATTTAATTACTTTAGCATATTTTGTAATTTGTATTTTGCAGGATTGGAAAAACTCAAATGTAGTTTGTAACAAAATACTTTGAGGGATTGTATTTGAGTATTTCAACTACTTAAATACTTCTCAAATAAGCCAAAATGTCATCACTCAATTAAATATACTACCCGCTATAACCATGACAATAGACAATGCTTATAATAAAGCCAAAAGCCAGAATCTTGGTGAATCTGGTTTTAAGAATAGGCTGGGTGCCTGGAGATATCTTTTGGGCAATTCTCTTGCTGTGGTATGCCACATTGTGACCAACTTAAAGGTGTTAGATCCAAGTTGAAAGTTGAAAGATAATGAAAAGAAAAGTTAATTGTGGGAGCCAAAATGGTCAACTTTATAACCCTTCTGTAAGGACAACATGGGGTGTAAACCCAATTAGTTTGTTTATGTCAATTTTTGTCACCCTGTAGACAACTTAAAGCCCCTTAGAACCCCTTAGAACATGTCAGGAAGTTGAAAGAAATTAAAAAGTAACTAGGAGCTTGAATTGTCAGGTATGTAAAGTGCTACAAGACTAAAATTTGAAAACGATACAGATAAGATACTGAGGGAGAATATTAGGACCACGGCCTTTGACCCCATGACCTTGAGTACCTAATAGCTGATGTTCATTCTTACTACAGGACAGTATTAAAACTTGGATATGACATGAGGATTTATGTAAGGAGTAACATACGCTGAGGTGTCCTGATAATGCAGAAATAATGGAGGAGACGGAGACTAAGACCTCCCGGAGTGGAATTCTCTTCCAAGTTTTAATTCATTCTGTATAATGGGACACCTTATAGGTTGTTATTCTGTTTATCCCCCATGTTGCCAGCAGGCATGCACAACATAGCACAACATGGGAAATGTAGTTCAGTTTAAAAAGAGGCCGACCTGTTCAATTTGTTGTACTACTGTCATTGGTTACTGAAAATGATGGTGGGTAGTTTGCTTTGTTACAGTTGATGCCACTGTTGCGAAGCCTGCTTGTCAGTTCAATCATTGTTTACATTGATATGGGATGGTGATTACATTTTTTACCAGATCTACTTCATAGGTGCCCCAATGTACAGAATGAATAGCCCCCTGCCAGCCAATCAAAAATAGTATTTCTTGTCTCTTGGGGATACATTTTCAATAATATGCCTTGTTAGTATACCATGATTATTGTGTGGTTATTTTTGTATTTCCAAATGACTAATTACTTGTATTTTAATTAAATACATTTTTCACATCAGTATTTTGTATTTTATTTTGTTACATTTCATGAGCCAGTAATTGTAATTTGTAACAAAATAGTTTTTGATGTATTTGTGCCCACCTCTGCTTATATGTCTCCTTTCCTTGCACAGTTAGCATGTCATTAGCACACAGTTGGCGGGTTGTGTATTTTCTCACGATGTTTCTCCACACTCACAGAGTGTGGGTCTGCTGGATTGTTCGATGTCTGTGTTATGAAAAGATCTTGGAGTCTTCAATAGTGCATCTGAAGGGGGGTGAGAGCGCCACCAAAAGCAACATATGTGGCGGGAAAATGCTTGTTGTTTAAAAAGAAAGGAAAGGGAAAAAGGAAAAGAGAAAAGGGGAGGGGGCCACGGGGAAGAATTACAGCCCAATTAGTCCGTCTGCCCGCTGGTGAATGCCTGTGCAGTAATTGGCGGATGCCCCCGCGTAACCCCGGCAACGAGGGGGTCACCTGCTCAAAGTGGCTCTCTTAACAGGATTAGTGGCTCATGCCACTCTGAATGGGAGGCTGACCCTCGCAGGCCAAGATTAGGAAGGCTAAAATAATCTTATTGTTGTCCAGTGATTCTGTGGGAAATCATTTCCCCACTCTATGGAAGATATTATGGCTCATGCGGTGCCAAAGGAAATTGGCATAGAGTAGAACACGGTGGAATTGGATTGAATGTAAATATTTAAACTTTTGGCTGTGGCCAACTTTGCAAGGCAGTTTCTTATTTAAATTCCCCAGTGCATGAATGACATGGAAGACCCTGCTGCTTTGATTTGGCATTAACTATCTTACACTCACACATGCGCATGCATGCACACACACACTTTGAGGATTGAGGATTACTGAAGATTTAATTGCTTTTTAAAATATATTCTAAATTCTAACATCACAGCATGTTTTCATTGACATGGCAGGGAAATGTTTAAACTCAGCCATCAGTTCAAGGTTTTAATCATTTAGGACGGCACCAATGCCTTAATTACTTCTTGAACTGCATTAGTACCATGTGGACTCTCAAGCCTGTAAATGTCAGACATTTGGCCGTCTGACAGCTCCTTGTCCGTAACACCTGAGATTCACCGTGGGACATACTGTATGTCCCACTGACTATCTCCTCGCTTTTGAATGTTTATCAGGATACGTTACTGTGGTCTCAAAGCGTCTGAGATTACAGCGTGTGGAGAGAACTGTGGGAACACCTGCTTCACGTGTTTGAAGGAGATGTTCATCTGACTGATCAAAGGAAAGAGCATCTACAGAACAGAGGCCTCATAGTCATGATCTAAGTGGCTAAGGGGAGGGTAAATGATAGCCTATGGTAAATAATGTGGCTTTCAGGTTCTAGTAAGTACACGCAATCAGCCAATGGGGCTAACTCACATACAGTGTTACATACTTACTGTAAAGTAAATCCAGTCCATAGAATGAAGGTGTAGGTGTAAAGCACATCAAATTACACCATTAGAAGATCGTAGCATATAGGGAAGTTCTTACCAAGATTAAGTCTCACAGACGACTTGATATTGGCCTTAATACCTTCCAGATATTGAACTTGACCTTAGACCGATAAGAGAACCAGTATAGTTCTTTCATCCACAGCAATGCTTTCCAAATTATTGTGTTTTATAGTGCCTGTTGAAAACATGCCCATACAGAACATGGAAACATGTCAGGCACACTGCATCCGATGTCGACTGCCATATTGCTGAGGTCAAGATCTGCTAAATATTTTTGTGGCTGCAGCCCCACTGTTTCCAGAGTTGGTCACCATATTGTAGAGGTCATGAGCAGTAAAAGGTTCTCTTTTAGTTTCAAATCCAAACAACTTCACGGTCAACCCTGCTTTAACGTGGGGCTTCAGCAAAATGTCAAAAGTCAGTCAGATAAATGGTTCAATAAATATGCATAGAACAGACAGACAGACACAGAGAGACAGACAGAGATTTCTTGCTTAATAGATAGATGTGCAATAAAATGGTACATTACCAAAATAGGCGAACTGTGTGGTAGAATGGTCAGCCACTTAAAATTGAACGTATGTGGCGTTTACATTGTTTTAAAAAAGCTGTCATTTGAACGTGTTAGTGTCGGATAATAAGTGGTAAATGGATTAATTCTATTTGGGAAGAGTATTATCTGGATTTACATGTATGTCAAGTTAAAAGACCCACAAATCCTGCTTCCTGGAATGCTCCCAGCCAAGCCTGAAGGTGTAGTGTGTGTTTATTTTGGACTGAGTACATATATATATATATATATATATATATATATATATATATATATATATGTGTGTGTGTGTGTGTGTGTGTGTGTGTGTGCGTTGTCTTCCTGAGAGAACCTGGGGCCTGTGTGTTGTGCAGGTGCAGTAGGTCTAAGCATCGCCCGCAGGCCTCTTCTAATCAAACTCACAAGAGCCTTCCTGAACTCTCACCCCTGACCAGTCACTTAACCTTCACACACACACACACACACACACACACACACACACACACACACACACACACACACACACTCACACACACACAAACATGTTGCTCACACATGTTGCACAAATCAAATAAAATAATAAATAAACCATCTTATCGTAAACACACAAAATAACAAGGCATTCAGGCCTTGTAACTCCATAGTAATGTGATCAGAGTTTGTCGTTCTGATCGTTTGAATGAAATCATTCAGAAAATTAAGAATTCATTTAACCTTTCTAGGAAATTATTTATGCTTTGAATAAATGGAAACAACACTACTGTTGCCTTTTCCCTATATGACAGGGGCCACTTTGCCACCAGGAGATATGCACTTATGCATTCTTGATTATACTGATCCCAGTGCACTGCATAGTCTATGTTTACTTTAGTTGATATGTTTACTGAACACACACACACACACACACACACACACACACACACACACACACACACACACACACACACTCCTCACTGAGACACACATACACACATAGCATGAACATGCTGTTCTCACTCACACACCACACACACACACACACACACACACACACACACACACACACACACACACACACACACACACTAGATCCCAAAGGTCCATGTGGCTGCTGGAGAGATGGGGACCCATAAGCTGCTAATGGCTGCCCCTCGGTCTCCCTGGCATGTGGTATTGTTTAAACATTTTATTTAGCGCAACGGCAAGCACTAACTCATCGAGCGACCGCTCCCGCGCACGGGGGCTCGAAACCGGATCTGCATTTGTTCGGCTTCCCTACTCTGTCACTCCGAGATTTACCATCCAATCCGACGAGAGGTTATTGGTGTCAGGGAGTCATGTGACTGCGTGGCCTTACTCCTAGGGTGCCTGGCGTATGTGAAATGTTAATGTGCTTCCACCCGTCTCCATAATGAGCCAGGATACACTCTTAAGTCTGAGGCTCTGTTTTACACTCTCCATGCACCCTGGCCCTAATGGGCAATACCAACCCCACCCCCACCCCCCTAAATCCATTATGGGTCCAGTAATTGAAAGCCTGGGAGGCCCATCGCCGCATTCTATAGCTAGGCAGTGCCAGAAGTATAAACACCATAAGATGAAATATAATAAGCTCCTTGTCAATATTCATTTGCCACACTCAGATATGTTCACAATTAAGAGAGGGAGGTGGCCATCGTTCGCCAGGTGAAGTCTGCAGTAAAACTATAAACTTGATGAAATCTGATCACTTGCTTGTCCATAGTAGTTAGGGACGCATCAGTAGGGTGGCTATTTCAACAGAGGGGCCCGTGTTCATTGCTTAGTGACCCTGCTCCACCGACAGCAGTACTATAATAAAAATATGACCATAAATGGTGATTTATGCCCATCACCTTATAGGCTGAAATATTCAGGCAAATGTGAGGCCGTCAATATACTGTATGAGAAATACAGTGCAAAATGGGAAAGTCTGGTTTGCGTCACATCGATAACATATCACAAAATCTCAGGAAATATGAATGAAGACAGAGTAATGATAGCAATTTGCCCAATGAGTTTTTTTATGAGCCTCAGGTCTCTCTCCTTTCTCCACTGTTTTCTCTGCGTCGTTTCCTGTAACTCTGGAAAGTTTCAGCTGGAATATGCTTTCATTCCCATGTGACAGATTTGTACATTTGCAATCTGCCTCAGACCTCGGTGGAGCAAAATGGTACAATAGTTTAGTGCAATATTTACATTACACATGACTTATCATATCAAAGCAGCAGCAATGATTTTTGGTCTAATGCTCACATGCTAACAAACTAAAAGGCACGCAAAACCGTGTTAATTAGCAAATGGTTTTTTGCTAATATATTATCACGCTAGACAATTATCCTACATGCCTGAGGACATCATTGAGGGACTTTGTGTTATAACAGCTTATAGCAGCTTAATAGTTGTATAACCATTAAGCCAGGGAGAGTGGGACTGTTTCCTCCAGTGCCTGCCACCAGAAGACTTCTTTGTGAGGGTGTGTGTTATATTCAGGGGTAAAATACTCTCTCCTTTGAGTCTGATCACAAGGCTGTGTCTGTACCTGTTTGCTGGCGGTACCTGTGACTTGCCCATGTTAATTAGGCTCCTTGCTGGTTGTCGCCTGACACATACACACACCACACACACACACACACACACACACACACACACACACAGTGTTACTCCACAAATCCCTTCCACTCCAGTTACCCATCACAGAGAATGCCATTGTGTTTGTCAGTGTTTCAATTGAAATGTGTTTCCAACACTTGCTGCGGCACCCTCAGCCACGGCACAGGGTCGGCATTGTGTCACCATGGCGCTGTGGAAACGGCTTTTCCACGGTGCAGCCCGGCGCTATGTTTCACGCCGATGTCGTCAGCCACCGCGCCACCATTCCTGCCAATGATGCTTAGTACTCCGCGACCACTTGACTCCCTTACCTCGCCCAGTGCACACACACACACACACACACACACATGTTACTCACCTCAATGGCACACAGTCCTGCCAGGAAACAATAAAATCCCAATTGCCCTTAGCCCTCCAATTATAGTTTAAACATTCAAATTACACCGTGCTGCTTGCATTTCCCCAGTAAGATTGTCAAGAGATGATTAATAGAAGCATGGCTGAAGCCATAAAGGACTGAGTTACGGGGAAATCTGCGCACGTTTGCATGAACGGTTTTTGTATGGAACAAACAGGGGGGCAGTGAAATCTGCAGGTCATTACCTGTGAAAACTGGAGTCAAGAGCCTGGAACCCATAAAACACTTTTTTTGACCTCCACTCAATCTCAGCCAATTAAAGTTGAAGTTGATTCTATACAAAAGACATGTTTGCTGTTGAGGAATGTTTAACTGGGATGTAATATTTACCTGCCAATGCGTAATGAAATATTCAGAATAGTCCATATGTGACTGTTGCCCTCCATCAAATGAAAGGGCAGCTGGTCGGGCACAACGTGATCCCAAAACAAATGGGTGCCATAGTGTTGGTATTCCATTTAACAGGCCGTTAGTGGACAGCCTCCACAGGGCAGTCTGCCTCTCACCAAACCGCACCAGTTGGCTTGTTAACTGAAAGTTTTATTACAAATGAACAAACGGAGAAATAAAACACAGCCAGACCAACAGTCAAAGAGAAGCATTCTGTTAACTGGTCATATGGTTATGCTTTGTTACCTGCCAGCACTCTAATTTGCTGCACGGCATCACGCTATGAGCAAATTGTGTGGTGCAATTGGAGTGTGATTTTGATGTGTGAATTTCCCCATTGGCATGCGCCTGTGCTTCATGGTACGCCTCAGTCCCATGCTGACTTGCCTGTACAGTACAGCGTGGTGGAGTTCGCTGTGCACCCATGCAGCCAAGCGGATAAGAGCCCCGCAATAATGTTGATTCTGTGTTATTTACCGTAATCAGCTCAAATGTGGCATAAGTCCAGCTTGACCAACCGCTAGTGCTTTATATGAAGACAGCAGGCCGCTGACTCGTAGCTGAGACCCCCGCTCTCCTCCTCCCCAGGGTTGGTGGAGGAGGGTGGGTGTGGGAGGGGTGGGAGAGGAGGCTCAGCGTTGTCAGGGGAGGGGAGGATCCATCCTGGAATCCTCCTCAGCTTTCGGACAGGAGATCCACCCTCACGTCTGCCGCCAGCAGAAAGACACTGACCCTCCCCAGCCCCCTGGCCCACAAGCACCCCCAGACCTTGCATCATGAGAAGGCCAAGTGAGGATGGATGGACTAGTGCTTGTGTTGGAGAGCCAGCGTCTGGGAGGAGGTCTTTGCTTCCCACAGCTGGCATTTAAATTCCCAGCAGGAGTCGGCCTCTTCCAAGACTTGGAATGGGCTCTGGCTGCTGTCGGGACAGGGAAAGCTGGGTTCTTATCTGGGGCAGAGAAAAAAAAAACGTCTGTAATAACATAAAATAACATCAAGCACACAAAAAGAGATCAGACGTTTGAATGCAACGGTTTGAATGAAGATAGACAACTGTGGTCAGTTTGAGGGAGGTATTTTCCTCTAAATTTATGTGAATTTGTTTTCCCCTCCTCTGCAAGATATATTTAATTTCCCCTTATCTGCAGAGATAAACCACCACCGAGCCATTTATTTAAAAACATTTCCAGAGAGCCTGAGATCAAATATTCCTGACCACGGTGGCATGGAGGGAGTGATACGGTATGAATTTCTTTTTCCGTGGAGACAAATTCAATTTTACTTAAGCTGCACAAGCAAGCCAAAAATGATCCCGTATTATTCATGAAAACACGGCCCCATATGGAGGCGTGATTGGCCTGAGCTGTGGCGGGTCTGGAGATGATTGGCAGGCAGGGGTCCTGATCACTGAGAAGGCTCTTTTCCTCGTGTAGTTTGGAGAAGCATGGAGGTCTTTCACTGAGGTTAGTGCGGCTGCCACTCACTCCGATTCTTTAATTCTGGAGTAGGTTGTGTGCTGGAATAGGGCTAAATGGAATTGTAATATGGTAGTTTGAACTTCCCTACTTCTCTCTTTCCCTCTCTCCACACACACACACACACTCACACACACACACACACACACTCACACTCTCTCTCTCACACACACACACACACACACACACACACACACACACACACAAACTCACACATATGCATACAAGAACCTTTATACTCAACCACCATAGACAAGTACACATATAGAGGTTTTACTCCTACACAGACAGACAGAACCCCCACCCCACCCCCCAAACACACACACTTGCACACAGCCACATTATGCTGACTTACATACACTAACAGCACACAAAGACAAACAAACACACTCAGCCATAAAAACATTTTGAGACCGAGCATTTACTGGCCAGGGGGAAATGGAGAGGTCATCTTTCTGGGCCACCCCGCCCCCTCCTGAACCCGTGGGCTGGTTGGAGTGTGGTG
>NC_055967.1:10263670-10266170 GCF_018492685.1 Alosa sapidissima | reverse complement strand
GCAAGGCCCCTGTTGACAACTTGGATTAACACCCAGGGTTGAGGAGATCACACCCATCAACAATGTGTGTCACTATCGTCTTTTCATTCAGCCTGAGCGTCCCATTAAACCCCTAAGAAAACAGGGATCCCTGAGAGAATACACAACACAGTGTTAGCAGGCTAGCTTCAGAGGAGGAGGCCAGGATTAAATCTATTCTAGTTTGTTTTTCTCATGGATGTGTCAGCATTGTCAACAGACAGACAGTTAATTAGAGTTTGAAAGCCCCACTCATTGTTTATGTCTGGCTACCAGTAATAAATAATCAGCAGAATTTCTCATTGATTATTGTATGAATTTTCTTGAAGGCATAATCATGGGAAGAAAGGAGAATTGTTGTATAGTGTCATCCTGATTCAATTTACCAGGTCCAGGGGCATCATGGAGAATAATGTGCGCAGTGCGTCTGAATAGCTGTTAAACAACATGTCAGAGAGAAGACAACAGTTTATCCTAACTGCATGAGAGCATCCAACTGTTGTGTATCATTGAATGCTCTCTGTCTACACTGACTTCGTTAAATATGCTGGCCCATTGCGTCGTATTTCTTGTTCAAAAAAGCAGAACAACATGAGCGACAGACAGACGGAGGAAAAAAGAGATGGGACA
Source organism: Alosa sapidissima (assembly GCF_018492685.1). NCBI lineage: Eukaryota > Metazoa > Chordata > Actinopteri > Clupeiformes > Clupeidae > Alosa > Alosa sapidissima. The sequence goes on along the minus strand of NC_055967.1, from coordinate 10,265,522 downwards.
TCCGACAAAAGTTCTGCTCAGAACGTCGCTCCACTCCGCATCATGCTGCACAGTATTGCGTCACGTCGCGTCCAGTGAGGACACTCCAATCGAAAACAATGTAAGCAAACGTATGTTGTCGCTAACGCTTGCTCACAGCGCATTAGGAGTTAGGACACAGTGTAATAGATACAGATTCGTAAGATACAGTTTAGAAGGAGTTTTGAATAGTTACCTTCGACTCTGTACATCTGGATGTTTGAAAGACTGTAGAAAAGATATCTGCACACTGTCTTACATGCACCCAGTGCAGTGCACCTGTTGAAATATATAGCCTAGATGTGTGTGCATTCCTTGACTATGTTTGAAAGACTATGCCAAACCAAACTCCAAGGAATTAAAAGAGGATTTACCTTATAATTTCATTTCATCAGTGTCTCCTGCTGTTTTTACGTATTTGATATAGTACTCCACCTCACATTTTAACCAAAACATTGTGTCATTCATATCAATAATTTCATTCTTGGATGGCTTCCACGAAAATGGATGTACATTGATTATAATTCCCTCCCCAATTCTGGTTGAGATCATATTAAAACATAGCTGTTCGATAGATGCTTGAAGAAGACACAAGCAACATCCCATCGTTATTATGAGGTAACATCATTAACCCAGCCAACCACTCTGTGTCACACCCATCATCATCATCCAAACAACTTCTTTGGTGGCTTTCACAGTTCTGACTCGTGCGCAATAGCTCCATAAATCACTCCGCACAGTGCAACAACGTGTGGCCATGATGCTCACCCTGGCCTGTCATTGGGTGGTTGTGAAATGGGGTTGTTGGGAACAGCTGGCTTAAGGTTGGCAGGCCCCTCTCCTCTCCCCCTCTTCTCCTCTCTTCCTCTCCTCCTCTCCTCCTCCTCTCCTTGCAGATCTGCTGCTGGCTTTCAGGCACTCCAAGTAAACCAGTGCTGGAAGGTGTTGTGTGAGATGTGATACACTAAGCTTGTCATGCAATCGGCTCACCCCCATTCCCTTCAGCCCTGTCCCAAAACACACACACACACACACACACACTGCAACTGTCTCTCTGTCTCTCTGTCTCTCTGTCTCTCTCTCTCTCCCTCTCAGAGTTTTACGCAGATGCATGCTAAGGCATGACGGGACAGCTGGCTGAAATTACGGGCCCAAAACACATTTCTGAAGCCATTTCCTACACATCCCCTGCAGGTCAGGGCGAGATAATAGGCTTTCATTTCTCTCCTCTGACGAACGATCCCTGCCCTCTCTCCACAGACCCCACTCTCTCTCTTTCTCCCCCACCTTTTTTTTTACGGCAGGGGTCTGTTCTCTCTGCTTGACCAAGTGAAGCCGTAGCCTGCCCTTAATCCTGAGGGAATCACATCTCAGAGAAATAATGTTATTGATATTGGCAGGCCTTCCTATGAGCAGCCTTCACCGACGGCTCTTTTCTCCAGTATTATTTCTATAACAATTATCAGTCATTTTAGAGTTGTTTAAGAGCACCCCATTAAGGGAGCCCACAGTGCCTCAGACAGTGAAGCAGGAGGAAGCGTTTGTTTTGTTTAAGCTGGAGTTTTTACTAATAATAGTCTACAGTTTTTTTAAGGTTCCCAGACTTAAGTTTCAGTATTTGAAGAGTACAGAGAACATCGGTGTCTGTCCACCGGGGCTTTCTGGAACATAAAATTTCACCCTGTGCCCCACAGAACCCTGTGGCCCACACAACCCAGTCCCTTACACTTAAATGGAGAAGTGGACCATAGGCATGGTAATAGTGTATGTAAATGGGTGGGTGCCATTAGCAGAGTTTACACATGAAAGGGAAACGGGGAAACTTAACCTGATG
>NC_055967.1:10241170-10258670 GCF_018492685.1 Alosa sapidissima | reverse complement strand
CACACGGCGGGAGACGCAGAGATCTCGCAATTGTTATCCCCAGGAGAGGCTCCACACCCCGCCTGGTGTGAGTGGAGGGGTCGCGACCCTTCTCCTGGGAGCTGTTCTCCTCACATCCAGACCAGGGCGGCGGCATCCGCAGATCCATCCAAGATCAGTGAACCCAGACCAGGCTGGACGGCCAGCTGGCCTCAGCCTGCGTGCCTGCCACACCACACCTGCGCTATCTATAAGGGCTCGGCCCACAGTCCCATGCTCTGAGTGGTATCTACACCCAGTGATATCACACAAGCCATACAGGATCTGTTTAGGTGCTTTTTTTCTCCCTAGTGTACGTGTGTGTGTGTGTGTGTGTGTGAGAGAGAGAGAGTGTACGTGTGTGTGTGTGTGAGTGTATGTGTGTATGTGTGTATGTGTGTGTGTGTATGTGTATGTGTGTGTGTGTGTGTGTGTGTGTGTGTGTGTGTGTGTGAAGGAACTTGCGTGCTGATGTATGAGTCTGTTTGCACTCACGTTTGTAGAGGCTTGAGGGACACCACCTGGTATCATCCACAGACCTACCAGCAGCAACATATGCATATACACACACATACACATAGTTATGCTCTGTCTCTCTCTCTCTCACTCACTCACTCTCTACCTCTCTCATTCACACACACAAACATTTATGTAACAGTGTTGATTTATGAGTCTTTCATCAAAAGCAGCTGAGGTACAACTCTGTGTCAGGCGCCGCATGGTGTGTGTGTGTGTATGTGTGTGTGTGTCTGTCGCCAGGAAGATCTACTCTCACACCCTAGATCAGGGTTCTCATGATATGAATATGGCAGGTTGATATTCCTCCTGATTACACTGCACAGCTGTTACAAGAATGTGTGAGAAACCAGTGCATAAAGCTGCTGTATAATGATGGAACCATCTAAACACAATCTGGAAAATAATCCCGTCCACTGCCATTTTGTTTCAGTGTAGGGCCACATAAATGCCTGCATAACTGTATTCCACAGAGTATGTGGACTAATGACACTGGCGACATGCCACAACTGAGTCACCTTTTAGCCTAGTGCACTCACACAATGACTGAATTGTGCCCTCGTTTTTTTTTAAGCCAGAGGTCCGGAATAAAGTATATGAGCTTCATAAACGCACTATATCAGGTACATGTGGATGAACTACTGATCACTTGCTGTCTGGCTAAGGAATTGTGACACTGCCCGCCCAACCACACCACAGAAATCCTAACTGAGCCAAATTCCACTCAAAAATGTTATTCTGCATTCCAAACTTGACGTGATTTGGAACAGATGAAATACGGAAGCTCGATTTTCCGGATATTCCATCAATAATAATCGATTTACATATTCAGAAGTTTTATTAATTGCGTAAAAATAAAAACAGTAGGATATACATAACTCGGTCTGTATTAAGACTTAATCGTTTGTCATTTGTTTAAACCGAAAGTGAATGGATTCCAGTGCTTCTGCCAGTGCTGTGTTGTCTAAACGGAATTCCACCCTGCTAGCTGCAAGTTAATTGGACATCAGCGGTCTCCCGGGGCGAGCCACGAATCCCGCAGACGCGAGGGCACAGCAAGTTCACCACTGGCGCAGACTGCACTGCGCACTCGAGCGCTCTTTCGAATAAATTTGGGAAACTAAACAGTGAGTGATAACAACAGACTGTCCTCAGTTTGGGACGGTATAACTTTCAGCAACATTTTTCTTCACAGCGCTGGGGTTACTCAACGCCTATTTGTTAATTTGTGACCTGCTTCATAGTCTGAATAAGTCTGCCGAAGGGAATCCTCATGACATTTACAGAAAGTATGTCGCCGGAGACACCTATATATTGACGACTCACTCAAGACTTTCCAGGATAAATCATACATCTACCGACGAGTACAGGTAAGAGACTTTATCGATTCGATTGTATTTAGGTGGGTTATTAGTTATTAACATTATAATAACCTCTGGCAGATTAACACTTATGTTGCCAGACTCCACATTTATGATGCAACCAGAGTTTCTCAGAAAACATAACGTCTTACTTAGAAACAAAGACGAAGTTGTAGCTTTATGTGAAGTAGCCTTATAGGTTAGCTTAATATCAGAAACCAGACATTACTGCGCTAGATATTGCGGCTTTTATATTCATTGCTTCACTTTGTCAGATGGAACAACAGCATTAGCCTATATGGAAAGATTTTATAAGCTCCACTTATCGGATCATTAATTATTATCAGGTTGGCGGCAACTGTCCTAACTGAAACACATGATTTGCCTCTCCTGGCGCCTATAGGCTACGAAGATATCTCCGCTGGCACCGAAAGTTCAGACATATCAGTTGTTGTTTCAGGGTTCTGTTGTTGTAGTATCTGTTTGCTGCTCTTGATTCGATTGGAAACTTAACCGAATTGCATCCCATCGTGGTCTATTTCTTTGGAATATACATTTATATAAAGTAGCTAACGTTAAATGAACTGTAAATTACACGTGTTTCCACTGAGACGCCGTCCAAAATAAGTGCTCCCAGTAAAGTGAAATACTTATTTTTAGGCTATGATTTTTTTTTTTTTTAGCACTTTTAGATTTTACATATTGTTGCCATTTGTTTTCCAAGTAAAATGGTTAGAATACCATTATGTCGTTGAGTTGTTATATAAGCTGAAAGGAAATTGTCAGTGGGCTATGATGGGAAACAGACTGTCAGAGCCTGTTGAGCGATCGGAGTGTTCATCCAACGGGCGACTCCCTCCTCTCACATCCGTGCTAATAACACGCGCTCAGACCTTGCCTCATGCGTCTTGCTTGACTCGCTAGATTCCGTCGCCTGTGTGAGTGTGCGCGTATGTGTGAACTATGGGCTTGTCTGGTGCCTGCGCTACTCATGAGGTCGACTCCGTGCCGGAGTGGGTTTCCCCTGGCGCTGTTCGCTCTCAACGGCAACGGGGCACTAACCCCCCCCCCCCCCCCCCACACACACACACACTGGGAGAGAGAGAGTTTCCGTGGAAAAATCTGCGTCTCTCCTGTTCTGGCGAATTATACACACAGACACGATATACCACAGCAAGCTGTTTAGGCTACACGAGACCAGCGTCATTATAAGGCTATAGTATCTATCAAAGGTTCTAGAGCACACTGCTCTAAGATATTTGGTATCTATCTCATTATGAAATTTCACAGGCTATACACACATTTATTTTACACCCTACTGCCAGGAGGAAAAGATAGTGGGAGGGAGAGAGAGGGAGAGAGCGAGTTTTTCTGCTCTTACTGGCAGGGGTCCAGTAGGTCTTGTCACAGTGACAGGAGTAAATAAATTCTGGGATAATTTCTGACACCACTCTTCAGAGTGATGTCTAAAAAAAACATGGACTGGGCTTTTGTAACAGGAGCTTTTCTGATGCGCACACACACACACACACACACACACACACACACACACACACAGTAACTCAGACATGCTCCCTTGGCACCGTGCGTACGCTCACACACAAACAACCAGTTGAACTTTCCAGATAAAGGTTTTCCAAGTTAATTTGTCTACCAGACCTCCTTATGTTTTGGTAACCCTGTCTTTGAATAGGCTGGATGAGAGCAATAGGTGGCCCCTGTAACCTCGGTGAAGTGCATTCTCACATTTGCTGCCCTAAATAGATACAAGAATGCACTTAACCTTTACCAATAGGACTCTTCAAACAAGGAGGGACTTCATTCTTTCGATCAGTATGCCTGCTGTCCTTTTATGGTAATATTGCCCTTAAACAGGCAGTAACCAGCCTTCGCAATGTGATTTCCTTTCGTGCATAAAGAGGTTGCTGCCTGGCCTCAAGTGAAATAGAGGGCTTTGACACAGACGTGCTACTGATCTACTGTGGGAGAGGGAGGGCTGTCCTCTATAGGACCAGGGAAGCCAAACCGCGAGGATGCCAAAGCCGTGTGAGTCCCGAGCCAGAGGGAGCAGAGGAGAGGAAAAGGTCTGATTTCTCAGAGTTTTTCTTCCCCTCCACGCCCTTACTTCATGTAGCCGGCGGTGACCACAACACAGGGCCGCCGCCGCCGATTCTCAGGGTGCAGTTTCCACAGACGAGGATGGCAGATCAGTCATTTTAATACTACATAAGCAAACAGGCTCACACAGATAACATACAGAGTGATGGATATCTGTGTGCACAATTCTCATGATAAAGTTCAGTACATTTGAGAATGTACATTTGACCGCTCTGAGGGAAATACATGGGGCGTGTAGTTCTCTTTCTCTCTCTCTCTCTCTCTCTCTTCTGTTGTTTTTGGCCTGTGTTGGCTAGGTGAACCTGACATGTTATTCAGATGACAGGCTTATCGGTGAGGTGCTTGAGTGAAGTGCAGAAGCTGCGATCACTCTTCCAGCTCACCTGCTTCCTCTCAATGAGCTGCTGTCAACGCACACAAGCACCACTGCACACGCAAGACGCAAGACAAAAAAAAACACATTTTTTATTGTACTGGACTGGTACAGCCAGCAGAGACACTGGTAGACTCAGGGAGAACCCGATAGCCCTCCACCTGTGTGTGCAGGATCCACCTGAGCTGATTTCCCTGGATGGTTTTTGTCGTCTTACAAGCATTAAGCCCCAGGGGTGGGCAACATTTTTTGTCACGGCCCATTATGATAATCAGAGCTCCACTCCACAGTGTGTAGGGTTACAAGTGATTCTATCAATCATCCCGACGGCTAAAGGGGAAAAGAAAGAGATATTGACGGGAGGAAATGAAAGACAAAGAGTGTCAGAGTGAGAGAGTCAGAGACATAGAGAAAAAGAAAGATAGTGAGAGAATGACGAGAGATAGTGAGAAAGAAAGAGAGAGAGAGAGAGAGAGAGAGAGAGAGAGAGAGAGAGAGACAGAATGTATGTGATGAGGCAAAGCCTTGTTCCCTGCCCTTGTCTGTCCCCTCCCCTTGATTACAGTGGGTTTACCTGAGCTGACGCCGCAGATAGTTTCTGCCTCGGGCAATAAAAGAAAAAGCACTTATGGCCGTGTCATTAACCATGTCCAAAACTCATGAAGGGGTCATGGAAGAATACTGTATTTTCTTACCACCGCTGTTTTCAGCACCTCATTCAACTGTGTCTTTTTCTTTTTCTTCTCTCTCTGTTCATTCTGTTTCTCCTTCGCTTAGTTCTATGATATCTGATACTTTTAATCCTCCTCCCGTGGGGCCCTTTGGTATAATAGGCTAAGTGTTTCAAGGCACAAGCCATGACAGAAGGAGGCAAGAGCACTTGTGATGTGGAGGTTACCCATGGAAGGTATATTTGAAAGTAACTGTCCGGGGGATTGGTGGATTTGATCTTTCTCGGCCCTCCAGCACACAGCTGTGGCTTATGGCCAAAAGTCACCTCATACTCAGAACTTTCTGGACGTGGTCAGACATTTTTTATCATCATTACTGTGACCCCTGGCCAGACGTTTTTGGCAGATCTGGTGCGAATTACGGTAAATGAGGAGTTCAGAAAAAAAAGTCAATATTAAATTCTTCTCAAGGTGGATTCGCATGAGATTGTTGAGCTGCAGAAGTGTCTTGGAAAATAATTAACAGATATTGAGGAAGGTAGTAATAAGTATGAGGAAAATGCAGTTGTATTTAGTCGAAGTAGTGCCTGTGATAAAGCAGTTAAATAGTGTCTAAGGTTATACAGTACAGTAGATGCTAAATTGAGTTTGGAATACTCCCATAGAGCCCTCTCTCTCTCTCTCCTCTCTTTCTCTCTCTCTCTCTCTCCTCTCTTTCTCTCTCTCTCTCTCTCTCTCTCTCTCTCTCACATACACACACACACACACACACACACACACACACACACACACACACACACACACACACACACACATACTGTACACACACACATATACTGTACACACACACATATATATAGAGACGCAAAACCTTTGAAGTTGGGTCAGTACATAGCTGCCCAGTCAGCTGGCACAAGTGGAATGATGAATTGACTTTATTAGGCATTTGAGAGTACAGCAAGCAGAGCTTTCCCCAATAACAAGAGATCAAATGCGCCAACAAATAAACCAGCCGGTGTTGGGTGTCTCCACGCCGCAAGTGTTTGGACACACTCATTACTCACTCAGGCAAGAAGGAGAACAGAAGCTGCAGCAACTCCACTCAGACCTTGATTTCTCTCTCGGTCTCCATTCAGTCTATATCCATATCTCCCCTCCCTAACTTCTCCTCTTTTGTCTTCTCTGCTATCTAAATGTTCTCTCTTTGTCTCTTTTCATCTATTTGTCTCTCCATCCTTGTTTCTCCTTTCCCGCTTCCCCACGCAGTTCGTCTACACACTTTTATTCTCTTTCTTTTTAACCTGTGAATTCACTTTTGTCCTGTGAATTCACTTTTGAGGAACACCTTAATGTGACATGATAGCTGTAGTTAATACAATAATTATTCTTTAGTTCTGTTTTTTCACTGCAACCATATGTTCCTGTGGTGTTTGCCCATTGTGAAATCTTCACAATCACATCACAGAGATTAGCAGAGTCGGATCTGTGTTGATTGTGTCTTCTTTTTCCATGGTCCCTTACCTTCACAAAATGGAAAATGTGATGTGTTGAACCTCTTGTATGAATGTCTGCTGAGATAAACATTCCAGGCTCCTCTGATCAAACCTCAGATGATATCATGCACTGACCTAGAGTAACTGTTTTATTTCAAAGCAGCCACATTGAGATTCCATCGTGTCAGGATAACCGCTGTTCTGTCATACAGGTATTCTCGCATGTGAACCTAAATCAACAAGAATGCAAAGCAAGAGGGGGGAAATGGGGCAGCAGGGCAACACAACGTTATTTACAGACTGGCTTACTCCAGAAACTGTAGTCACTCAACACTGTAAGAGAGCAGAGCATGCACAAGGCATTGAATTGACCAATACGTCTTGTTGTTTAACTTAGACATCAGACCTTTTTTCCAACCCGTCTATTGACACATTGTATTGGAGCTGAGACTCAAAAGAAAACATCTACTTCTGAAAGTCTGAATATGGTCTGAATTGGTCTTATATTACAGTAATGTTAGGAGAATATACACATACACATTCCAGCGCTTTATACCACTTTAACCTGTAGTAGGCCAGTCTATGTCTGTCTAAAATCACCGCGAATAAGAAAAACACATCTGAATAACCAGCCTGGAGCAATAAATACTTAACTAAGTTTTCTGGTCGTGTCACTAGAGTTTCACTAGCACACAGTGTGTAGTCCTCTGTGCCTCGCATAGACTTACATAGACACACACTTAAACTATACAACAGGTCAGAGGTCAGTTGGTACATATGAAGGTGGGCTGGTAGAAGCACATTCTTCATTCTTGAACAAATAATTCCATATTTCTTACATTATTTTCCCTTGGTTTACAGTGACTGACCCCTTAGCTCCTCGTGGTTTCGCTATCCGAACAGTTTGTTTTTCTTGAGAATGAGCGCACCGTGAGCAGATGAACTGAACGCAGTCCTCTTAAACGAGGCAATTTCGGCTTAATCTTTGCATTACCCGCACGTTATAATCTTTGCATTACATATGACATATGTTTGTGTTCACTCTGACATCAGTGGCATTTAAGACCGACCCATAGGAAATACCTATTTGAGCACACTCAATCTGGATCAGGAAAAGAATATTGACTCCTGCCAAAAACACCAGAAATACAAATATGTAAGGTTTGTGAGGAATAATCACCATGGAAATGCTAAAAACTTAATACTGCAGCTATCACTCAGCAGGAGACAAGGGGAGCTGATTATGAGGGATGACTGTGCTCATCCTCTGGAACGTCCCACGGGCAAGGACAATGACAGGGTCTTGATGAAAAGTGCTCTCATCCAGAACCGGGAGAAGGCAGCTCGGGGAACTCCCAGCGCTAACGGTCACCATAAAGCAATAATGACACGTTTGGATCTGTTGTTTTCCTCAAAAGAAGAGCGAAGCCCTAAGTGTAGGGCCAGGGCAGAGGAAGCCAGGTCTGAGACCTTTGGGCGCCTATGCAAGATGGCTTTATAAATGGGCCCTCTCCACCGCTTCTCAAATCCTTCCCTATTTGTGCACGTGTGGGTATGGGGGGGGGGGGGGGGGGGGGGGGGGGGGTTCTTGACCTGTCTATCCTGATGCTACCCCACAGAATATTCCTCTAGCTTACCATCCATCAAATGAAGCCGTTTATCTTTGCAACATGGACGAGGGAGGGTGAAACTGTTTGTTTAAATAAACAGACTGTACTGTGCTATCAGGACGATCCCTCTCGGTTGTCAGTGGCAGACAGCAATATCTGAGAAAGGTAGATAATCCCCCAGTCCAGTGCTCTGCTGTGTGTGAGTGAGTGAGTGTGTGAGAGAGTGTGTGTGTGTGTTGGTTTGTGTTTGAGCACTTTACATGAGTATGTGTTTGCGCACTATGTATGTTTGTGTGTGAGGAAGTGTGTGTTTGTGCATATGTGTGTGTGTTTTAGCACTTTACACTTTGTTTGTGTACTATGTATGTTTGTGTGTGAGAGAGTGTGTGTTTGTGCATATGTGTGTGTGTGTGTGTTTGAGCACTTCCCTTGAGTGTGTGTGTGTGTGTGTGTTTGTGTGTGTGTGTGTGTGTGTGTGAGTGTGTGCGCACATACTGTATGTGTGGGTGTGTATAAATAGGAGTGATAGCATATCTGACTCTGTTCCAGGCGACATTCCTCAATGCATTACTAGCTATGGCGCGGCCTTGTCTGCCTATCAGACCCTAAGGTCAAACATGCATCCAAAGTATTTAAGGTATTTTGTACCCAGCGGCCAACAGAATAGGACCAACACTGGACAGCGCTTTGATGTGAGTGAGTGGCCTAACGCCCCCCCCCCCCCCCCCCCCCCCCCCCCAGTCCCCCAGTCCCCCACCTCCCCCAAAGTCCTCCCGGGGCCAGTGAAGAATGGCTAGGCGTTGACAGAGGAGAGGAGGAAGACCTTGGCGAGAAAATGGCCGTGTCGCTCCTCAATGGGGATCCCCTGAGTGTCTCGTGAAAGGGGCCGTCTCGTCTGGCCGTCATGCCTGTCCTCTTCCAACATGTGGCTTTACGCCGCACCCCACTTTGAAAAATGAAGGTGGAGGAAGTCGGCCGCTATTGTGGGCCAAGACCCCTTCATCAGGGAATGAGATGGAGTGTGTGACTGTGTGTGTGTGTGTGTGTGTGTGTGTGTGTGTGTGTGTGTGTGTGTGTGTGTGTGTGTGTGTGTGTGTGGCTTTTGTGTAAGTCTATTTCTGTGTCTCTGTCTTTGTGTGTGTATGTGCGTGAGTGAGTGTGTATGTCTGTGTGTGTGTGTGTGTGTGTGTGTGTGTTAGAAAGAGTGTGTGTGTGTGTTTGTGTTAGATGTGTAAAGGACTGATGGGCTCTCACTGAAAGTTTTAAAGGCAGTCCAGCGAGGCGAAGCCTTTGTTTGCGGTAAACAGATTTAGGGAAGAGTGGGAGAGTCCTCACTCGAACAAAAGACAGGATCTGAATAGGACAGCAGCAGCTGCTCCAGGGACTCCTAAAATGTGCCAACATACCTAAAGGGCACCATGGCAAAACAGCTGAGCATTCACAGGGTCTATTAAACAAGTCCGCACACACACACACACACACACACACACACACACACACACACACACACCACACCACACCTACATGTGTGTATATAAAGTTGCACTATGCTCTGGTATTAAGTCTAACTCGGACACTGATTACTATTAATTCACTTTGTCTCCATGCTCATTCCCTCTTATGAATGCCACACACACACACACACACACACACACACACACTCACTCACACACTCACACACACACACACACACACACACACACACACACACACACACACACACACACACACACACACTCACACTCACACTCACACACATATTTCCTTACAGAGCCCCTCCTTTGGCTCTGAGTCTAACCTGTTGCATTTGTATTCCTCTGTCCCTCTCTCTCTCTCTCTCTCTCTCTCTCTCTCTCTCTCTCCCTCTCTCTCTCTCTCTGTTGGATTCACTCTCTCTTCTCCTCTCTCTCTGTAGTGCCGAAGAGAGGTACCATTCTTCAGCTGCCGCTCAGTCTCACCATGAGCCCTAAAAGAGATCCGAAGCACAGCTCTGGAGGAGCCCAGCGGGACATCCAGCGAGCCCTGCCCGGATCCAGCAGCCTCGGGCGGCCAGCAGACGCTCCACAGACCCTGCTGGGGACCTCCGCCTGGATCTCTGGCTCCAGCACCGCTCGGGGGGAGAGGAGGCTGCCCTCGCCCCAGCTCTGTGTGGGGTTACTGGGGATGCTGTTACTGATCCCCCTCCCTGCTGTAGAGGCTGCGAAACAGAGCCTGCCCAGGGTCACGTTGAGCCACAAAGGTAAAGTACGGGGCTCTGCTGGAGCACATTTTGGGGGAATGAGATAGGAGTTTGCTTTCGGTCTTATTTTATGTTTTTGCGGCACATTCTGTGAGTTCAGGGCTGGAGTTATTCTCAGGCTGCATGGCTTGATAGTCTCTTGGCTGCTCTCTTGATTATTTGTGATTTATGTGTTCTGTTGTTGATTTTGTTTTTGAAATAAATACATTTGGAATAGCAGCGCATAGGACGTAACTCACTGAAATGGGGGTTAAACGTTTAGAGCGCCTCGCAAATTTATGATTAACAGAGATGTCCCCGCCGAGGAGTGCTGCATTTCATACGGTCAAAGATACGGCACAGCATAGTTCAGTTCATGGAGTCACACGCGCGCACACACACACGCACACACACACACACACACACACACACACACACACACATAGACACAAAGACACATGCTGCATTAATACTCAAGCTAAGATATACATGCAGTGTACGCACAAATACACTTTTTCCCCCTCTACACAGATATACATTCCCACACACAGACACACACACACACACACACACACACACACACACAACACTTCCTCCCAGGCTCCCACAGTCACTTTGACACATTCATGGGCACTTTCTTGCTCTCTTTATCTCTCTCTCTCTCTCTCTCTCTCTCTCTCTCTGTCTCTCTCTCTCTCTCTCTCTGTCACACACACACACACACACACACACACACACACCCACCACTGACAAAAACCAGTCAGCACATTTTCTCTGGACACGAGGGAGTATTTTCCCTGTGGCAGGTAGTCCATCCAGACCGGCCACCACAAACACAGCATGCATCGCGTCACAGTGAGGCCGCCGTGGTGAAACCAAACCTCACCGCCCCACCAGGCCATCCTAGAGCAGCTCCAGGAGAAGAGCCAGTGCCTACGTGCGCTGAGCCATGCGCTCGTCTCTGGCCACCGTCACCACTGGTTCTCATTGTTTGTAATTTCCACAATTTATGTGGAATTTATGTGTGTGAATGTATACAACATCCACGTATGTTAATGATGTGAGTATTATTTGAATGTCCTCTTGCATTACTGTTCCAGGGATGTGAGTGTATGGAAATAGTCGTGCATAGAAAGGGATTCTGTTTATGTGACATAGCACCATGCTATTTGACTGTATTTAAATGGAGTTTCTGTATTTTGTGCTCTGTCGGACATTTAAAGCTGACTGGCAGTTGCAGGCGAGCTTCGTTCTCCCTGTCTGAGGAGCAGCCTCATAGCAATGCGAGGGTGGGGGGGATGGCGGCAGAGAAATTTTGACCACAACAGGAATATATTGTTCTGCGATGTAATACCAGACACATGAAAATGTTGTTTCTATTTGAGGCTTATATTATGTTTGCTGTCAGAAATGATCCATATAAGACTCTATGAATGACACCCCGAGGGCACGATGGTGTTTTAAGCCCCCAACGTCGTCTTCCAGGCAGCACTGCCTGGAAGGCAATAGGTTTAGGCCAGGGTTAGGGTTAGGGTTAGGGTTAAGGTTAGGGTTAGGTGCCTTGAAGTCGATGGTTGCAGCGCTGCCTTGAAGTCGACGGTGAGGGCTTAAAACACCATCGAGCGTCCCGAGGCCTCTTAAGAAGCAACAAGGCACCCCTTTATATGATCCATTTAAAGGGCCATTGTGTATTGTGTGGTGGAAGTATTAGAAGTAGGTTTGTGTTGGCAAAATATGGAACTGTCGGTTTCAGCATTTGCAGATGCCATTTATAATACTGATGTGTGGTGGAGTCCTTGCCCCTGGCTATGATTTGGCTGGCATCGCTCTTAGCTTTGGTGTTGGCTTGTTTTTAAGGAAAGTTATTTGCCTAGGTGGTTGGTTCCACTGGCTGTGGTTCAGACTGATTCATTGGTTTTTGCCCAGCATGGTATGTCTGGTAACAAGGGAGTGGATCAGCTGATGATTCGCTGATGGAGGGAGTGTTGGCATTTTTGGCTGGCATACCTGCTGGTTATGACATTGGCACATGTCAGCGTTGGCTCAGGCACTCGCATTGGTCTGGGTGGGCACCACCAGGAGCTGCTGCTGCAGTCTTTGGCTACTGGTTTGGCCGGTGACAGAGCTTTGGCTCCCAGCTGTCTGGTTCCTGGTGCGATGCCTGATGCCTGTGCTATTTATCAGGCCCACAGAGATTGCACTGGTGTTTACCTGCTCCGCTGGAACCTTTCATGTGTTCTAATGGAGTGGAAGAATGAGCTGAGAACCCTCTCCAAACAGCCCAGGCCTTATCACAGTGGCCAGATAGCAGTGATGGAGTGTTGCATCATGGTGTTGATAATCAGCACCAATACTTGCGCACACACACACACACACACACACACACACACACACACACACACACACACACACACACACACACACTCACATACTCACATACGCACACACTCACACACACATACAGTGCACACACACACACACACACACATATGCACACACGCACGCACACACACACACACACACACACACACACACACACACACACACACACACACACATATACTGTACACACAAAAAATAATGCTTTGCTCCCATGCACTCTAACACATGTATCTTTTCCGCATAAACTGATTTATGTGGCCACACACAAACATGTGTGTCTCTAGTCTAATGTCCACTCATACCTCGACCCGAGACTCATTTTCCCATAGACAAACACAGCTACACACACACACAAACACACACACACACAGCTACACACACACACACACACACACACACACACACACACACACACACACACACACACACACACACACACACACACACACACACATACACACACACGCACGCACACACACACGCACACACAGATGCATATACAAACAATGATCGCTGCAAAGCCACACTCAAAGGCACAATATAATAGTCAGTAACACTCAGTAATGAGTGCAGCCATGGAGACGGTGAGAGCTGAAGACAAACACTCTCTGCAGCAGAGTAAATATCTATGAGCCGTGAAAGAAACAAGCATAAAAAAAACAGAAGCCAAAGAAAAGAAAGAGAGAAGTTTCTCCTCACTCGTTCGTCTGTGTGGCCTGACATATATGTTGGTGGTCGTAAAAGATTTCACTGAGGTGTGTATTTTGTGTGTGTGTGTGTGTGTGTATGTGTCTGTGTGTCTAAGGTTTAATGTGTGTTTGTGTGTGTGTGTGTGTGTGTGCGTTTGTGTGTGTGTGTGTGCATGAGGTCATTGGCCTTTAACATGCAGTTTTACTGTGGTTTAGCCTCACCCACCTCTGCCCATGATGAATGGGGCTGAATGAATCACTCAGTGCAACAGTAACTCACAGAGGTGATGACAGCAGAGGAAACGAAAACTGGAGCCTGCTGTCTAAAAATTATACAAAAACTACAAAATCAAATGTCAAATTGTTGGACAATGAGCATCTTATTTTGTCTCTCCTCTCATTCTCTCGTTCTCCCTCTCTCTCGTGTGTCAGATGTCTGTCTGCCATGGGTTGCTGTTTCAGTGAGCAGACTTAAGTAAACTATGAGTTAACAGTAAGTAAACGTGAAGGCTGTTTGTGTTAAGCCACGGAGGGAAATAAAAGTTATATAGTCCCCCCCCCTCCGAAATCCCGCTCTTAAGCCAGGTCCTTCCTGAGGCCAGCAGCCCTTGCGACTGGAAATAGATGCTTGAGTCCAAGTGGCCGCCAGCTCCAAGAATAATAAGCATGTGAATGTTTCAGAGTCTATATTTGATTCGGTCATTTGGCATGCAGAACGCACAAAAAATACCAGGACAAGGCAAGCATGTGCTGTCCAAACCTCCACTGTTTGCGTTTGATTTGATGGGACGTGCCACTGGGCTGGACGGATAAGCAGGGGCGTGCAACATCTGTCACAGTGTGAATGGGTTGCGGTCGTGTATCCTGTGAAGAGGACGGTAGCAGAATTCGGGAGCTTTTTTTGGAAAATAAACGGAAGAGTCACCGCGAAGATGGCCACATATCCGATTTAGCCTGATCTTCATCAATGAAAGATCAGGACACAGAAGTCCTTATTGGTGTTGATTTCGCCAAACCTCAGTTCCGTCCATTAGGGGCGTATCTATCTCCAAGAGTTCTCTTGCTGGCAGTGCAGGGGAAACTCCATCCAGTGATGGAGGCTATTAGAGTGGCTGCTCCTCTATCTCAGAACTAGGTCACTCTTGTGTGTGTGTGTGTGTGTGTGTGTGTGTGTGTGTGTGTGTGTGTGTGTGTGTGTGTGTGTGTGTGTGTGTGTGTGTGTGTGTGTATGTGTGTGTGTGTGTGTACAGTATGTGTGTGTGTGTGTGTGTGTGTGTATGTGTGTGTGTATGTGTGTGTGCATGTGTGTGTGTACAGTATGTGTGTGTGTGTGTGTGTGTGTGTGTGTGTGTGTGTGTGTGTGTGTGTGTGTGTGTGTGTGTGTGTGTGTACAGTATGTGTGTGTATGTGTGTGTGTGTGTGTACAGTATGTGTGTGTGTGTGTGTGTGTGTATGTGTGTGTGTATGTGTGTGTGTGTGTGTGTATAGTATGTGTGTGTGTGTGTGTGTGTGTGTGTATGTGTGTGTGTGTGTGTGTGTGTGTGTGTGTGTGTGTGTGTGTGTGTGTGTGTGTGTGTGTGTGTGTGTGTGTACAGTATGTGTGTGTGTGTGTGTGTGTGTGTATGTGTGTGTGTATGTGTGTGTGTGTGTGTGTATGTGTGTGTGTGTGTGTACAGTATGTGTGTGTGTGTGTGTGTGTGTATGTGTGTGTGTATGTGTGTGTGCATGTGTGTGTGTACAGTATGTGTGTGTGTGTGTGTGTGTGTGTGTGTGTGTGTGTGTACAGTATGTGTGTGTGTGTGTGTGTGTGTGTATGTGTGTGTGTATGTGTGTGTGCATGTGTGTGTGTACAGTATGTGTGTGTGTGTGTGTGTGTGTGTGTGTGTATGTGTGTGCGTGTGTACAGTGTGTGTGTGTGTGTGTGTGTGTGTGTATGTACAGTGTGTGTGTGTGTGTGTGTGTGTGTGTGTGTGTGTGTGCATGTGTGTGTCTTTACGCACTCAGGTCTGGATCATCTGTGTTTGGATCAGGCTTTCGCTCCCTCACCATTTTTGGTTCGGGAGCAACGAGATGAAGAGGAGATATGAGGTGTAAAATCTCCCTCAAGTCCCTCAAAGAGGCTGTGAGCTGTAAAATCTGAGCTAAGCCTTTTATGACTCGAAGCATATCTAAAAGAGTGTGCATGTGTGTGTTGGTGTGTGTGTAGGTGGGTAAATCATAAGTGTGAACCCGTGCATACATGTGTGATTCTGTGTGGGTGTGTGGCGTGTATGCATGTACGTTTGTATCCATGTGTGTGTGTGTGTGTGTGTGTGTGTGTGTGTGTGTGTGTGTGTGTGTGTGTGTGTGTGTGTGTGTGTGTGAGTGAGTATGTGTGTGTGTGGCGTCGTGTATGAAAATGTAATCATGTGGTGTGTGTGTGTGTGTGTGTGTGTGTGTGTGTGTGTGTGCGTGCATGCATGTATGTATCCATGAGAGTGTGAGTATGTGTGACTTGCATTTGTATTTAGACATGCATATATGCATTGTATGCAGACTATTCATCCTTTGTAGCCTATACAGCCATGCATAAAACAAAGCAGATCTATACCCATCTGACAGCTCTGAATCTCAGCCTTGAGGTGTCGGTGAGTCATGGTTCTGTTCTGCTCTGCTTTGGTGGAGCTCTCCAAGAATGGATTAAAACCTGCACGAGAAAGGAAACCAAGGGGGACTCCAGTCCAAACAAATTCTCATACCCCCCAAAGAAACATTTTCTCCTCACATGATTTACCTGCAGGCGTGACCAAACATCACCAACACTGCCACATCCCATCAGTCGTGCTTTGACATGCAGTGCCGTGCCTGCTCCAGTCACACGGATCCCAATCTCCCCCCTGCCTGGTGTAAATATCCCAGCAGACAGAGCCAGGGGACCTGACCCATCCGCTGTTATTGTTTTTGTTGGTAGAAGGTTCATCACAGAGTGCCTGACAGAACGAGGTGAGCACGGATGGCACTGCCAGGAGGAGTGTATACAACGCGCACACACACACACATATACACATACACACACACACACACACACACATACACATACACACCAACACACATTACATTACTATTAAAGCAGCCATTCTTGGACCTGCCTAAGTAAACCTGCCCAGAACGCTTTATAAATAATATAAGGCTTTACATCATCTTAATGAACTTTCTCCATGGTGCATGCTGTAAATCACTAAATTATCTTGAGCTGGTAGACATCTTTGCACTAAGCACGTAGGGTCTTGGCTTTCTGTTTCGGCCCTGTTGCCAAATAGAGCTTGTATTTCACTCCAGGGAACAACATGAGATATGGCTCTAACTTCTACCGTCAATTTGGCCTCTTAGCGTGTTTCCTCAAATTTTGTTTCTTTATAAATATGTAGGGTTTTTGTTAGTCAGGCAGGCATTTTGAAACATCATGTGCCTGATAGATTCACAACATTGGATTATGAAAACCTGTGAAGATATTGAAACAAAAACAATGTGACAAATATTGATGTAAGCTGCTAGATAAACAAAAGCAAGAGTTGTTTATTATTTGAAGAATTATGTGAGGTGTCATGTTTTCCTTGCGGTCCAAGTACACACTCACTTCCCCCCTCATCTCAAACTCTCCATAGCAACGCCGTTGCCTTTGACATTTGACATGAGTCCACTCACCGGTTAATTCCTTCCAAAATATCGGCTCAACCTCATAACAATAGACCAGTGTTTACTCTTAGCCTGCACTAAAACATCTGGGTTCGGTAATAATGATATTTGTTCACCCTCCTGTCCTGTCGGTGTTAATTCTCTCCGGTTGACAGTGAAGCTGAACAGTGAACAAGCCTCTTAAATCACGGCTAAGAAAGCACATGCTACGGTGACTCGCTGGCATCGTTGCCAAGTCCCCATGAGGTTTTTCTTCATTTTCTGAGGTGAACCAAAGGCTAAGCACTAGGTGCTAAGCACAAAAACCACACGGCGGCCTCAATAGGCTATCTCTCGCAAACAAATGAGGGGATTACGCACCGCGCCTGCTAGCTGC
>NC_055967.1:10228670-10231170 GCF_018492685.1 Alosa sapidissima | reverse complement strand
AAGATGTGATTTATCAGCCCCTTGTTAGTTCTACCTGAAAGGGAACAGAGCTACTCTTATGTGTTATGTGGAATTATAATGAACCATTTAGGTATGCTTCTGTTAATAACATCAAGAAATATAATTCTGAAAGTGATAATGGTTAGCACTTGCATTGTAACACACAACATGCACTTGCTTCTTTGTGGTCCCATTTTCCTTTGCTTGCGAGTAAAATCTTCCGAAGCGCCTCTTGTTGACCAGTTGAGACCTCCCGTGGGCCAACGCCCAGCCGTCTCCTGCTGAATCACACCGAGGCCGTGTCCAGCCAAGCGCGGGTTGGGCCCGTAAAAGCCCTTTTACGACTAGCACGCTTGCTGCAGGGCAGATTTGCAGCGGAGGAGCACCGGGGTGTGTTCCCTGGCCAAGTCTGCAGATGAGCGCTGCTGTTGGGTTTGGAACGCTCGGAAAGAATGAGAGAGAGAGAGAGAGAGAGAGAGAGAAGAGAGAGAGAGAGAGAGAGAGAAGCATCCAGCTGAACTCACACACAGTGCAGTGGGGTTCCAGCTTGCTACTGGCTGATCAAAGGACCGGTGGTGCTGCTGGTGGTGTAATTCTCCACCTTTAGGTTAATTTGCCGGCTACGACTGTGATGCTCTTGCCAGTGGTGGTAAAAAGGTAATTAAGGCTACAATGGATGTGCTCCTGAAACCAAACTCCTCTCTAATCTTGCCCTTGGGCCCTACCATCTGGGGGAAGCCAACATTCTTCCCACATGGAAACCCAGTTCTATCTTGCCCCATCTGTCCTGGAACGATATGACGGAGCGGCTTCCCTGATAACTTTTTTTCTGGCCCCCAGAACTTTCCCAGCGCGGGCGTGTGTGTGTAAATATGCTCGTGTCCTTTTAAAACAGCCGACTGCAGTGTAAACAGTCACCACTAGCTCACTCCACAATAGCTGTGTGTTTCTTGGGTCGGCTGATTCATTGTAGACACCCAATCCGACCCCTTGGGACCCCTTGGGTCGCGGCAGAATTTATTAACAAATGAATAAATCAGCGGAGCGCCCCGGAGGGCCTTGTGAAGGATTACAGTGTAATCTGATGAAAGAGTCAGGGCTTGACCCCTCAGGGACTTCCTCTGACCGACTCCCCCAGTAAGAAGGGGCTCTCGCGGCCCGGCACGACCACCTCCCCCGTCCGTCCCCTCCTCCCCTCCCTGGCCTCAGGGCCTTGGCTGTGGCGCTCAGACTGGAAACGCCGGACTCACCTCCATCTGAAAGCCCTCATTTGTTTATGTCGGATGTCTCTGCATGTGGCGTCATGCCCGGGGTGTTTTTTTCCCCTTCAGGTGTTGCTCGTCACTGTGATTGTCCAAGTTTTTTTTTTTTTTTTTTTTGGGAGGAAACTTTCCTGTATGGTTGTGGTCACACAGTATTACTTTGTGTACAGTGGAGAGGGCAGAAGGGGCTAGTAGGTTAGCTACTTCCTGCCTGCAGAAAAAGACTAATGACATTCCAAAAAATAGTCTCTCACACATTCACATACAAACACACTCACATACACATACACACAGGAACTCTCTTTCACACACACTCACACACACACACACACACACACACACACACACACACACACACACACACACACACACGCACACACACACACACACACACACTGACAAACAGAAAAGTATTCACTCATATTGACACATTTATGGTGTGGCCATGGTTGCTTGCCCATGTAAAAAATTACCCATGCAGGCAATTACCCCAAAATACAGTAGAGCACATATTCAAAGACAACTCACTGCTGTTTAAAATAATATTTTCACCCTAATAACAAGTGACTTATTTAATGACCCTCCAACTGTATTTGCATCAAGATAATTTAATAGATTCACTGGACCCTTTCATCCCTGAATTAATGGTGCACAAGCATGCAGTAAGCACTCTAGAAGTCTGACAGGTCACAGATCTCATTTTTAAAAACCAGACCTGAGCCGTCCTGCTCTGTTTGCTTTGGACAGCGCAGGCGGAGGAGAGAGGCTGCTGGTTTCGTCCAGCTGACGGGAGGACTGCGGTGCATCAGTGTTGGTCACTCCGCCCTAGTTGATGACACATGCTTTCCACTTTATTTTATTTTATTATTTTTTTACTTTAGTGGAATTATTATTGGGACGTTTTGGCACAGAAGCGCTGGTGTGGCCGAGCTATCCTCGTCCCTCTGACCTAACTGTTGATGTCTCTCAAGCGCTGCACTCTTCCCCCCCTGTCCTCTGGTCTTTTTTCCCATCTCGTCTCTTGTTATCCCACAGTGGCATCCTGTCCTCTCCTGTCACAACATGTGCTCTTCACCCATCTCATGTCATCCCCTGTTCCACTGTGCCCTCTCTCACTCTTCTTTCAATCACTTTTTTTATTTTCTTCTATCCCTCTCCTCTTCCCCTCTTTCTGCTCTGCCATAAAGCACCTCTGTCAGAGTGAAGGGCTCCCTTGGGTTGGATTTGGCTTCCAGAGG